>NW_025392703.1:0-3466 GCF_016433145.1 Gracilinanus agilis
TGTGAATCGAATCCAGCAAGAAAGGGGAGAAAGCGATAATGGTGTCAGAGCATCACAAAAGTTCTGACCATGAAGTAGGCCACTGCTGAATTCCCTAAAGGAGGCCAGAATAGAATGATTTTTACCAGATGCATTCCCCATTGGATAGAGCACCATGAAAGCGGAAGCAGAAAAAGGAAACTTCGAAGACAATGATGATTGAAGAAAATGAAATCTAGTGATCACCATTCAGGTCTTTAGAAGGAGTCCATTGCAAAGATCTGATAGGAGCCTGGATTTGTTGGAATTGAAATCAATGGAGCGCACATTCGCCTGCCATTGATTTGCTTTCACCGATAGGAGCCTCCTTTTCTGCCCTGTGGAGTAAGTCCTCGCTCATGTTTTCTTGTTATTAAAGGTTTCAGGTTACAGCACCATGTTTTGGGGTGTCATTTTCACTCAAGCACACAGGTGCACACCCAAATGAATGAAGAGGGAGCAGTGTATACAAAGAACGCAAAGCATACCGTCCAATTGGAGGCAGAATGTATTCAACAATGATCTGAATAATGGGACTGAAATCTGATCTGAAGTGAGGTTTCAACAGAATGGCATTGAATTTTCTAAGTCGAAGAGAAAAGATAGTCAAAAAGAGGGAAGGATTACCTCTCGAAACGAAAAGGAAGATTCACAAGCATGTTGTTTCAAAATCTACAAAGCTGATGAGTGAAATCCAAAGCGGTAATTGGGATTCCTCGGCGAAGTTGGATCCAAAGGGAAAGCAGTCCAAGTTGGTTAAAAGAGCTCCATATGTTGTGTACTCAATATCTGGCTTTTTGTGTGCCGTGTTTCTGAGATGGAATGTGCCCATGGATTTTCAATTCAAGAGCTTCTTAGGAAGAGCCGGGATGGATCTTTTGGGAACAGCTCTAAAGATTGTCTTCTCTTCAGCGTTATGGAGGACACAGCATAAAAGCAATGATATCTCAAGCTGACATCCAGCAAAGATTGGAAAGATCCATGTGAATCGAATCCAGCAAGAAAGGGGAGAAAGCGATAATGGTGTCAGAGCATCACAAAAGTTCTGACCGTGAAGGAGCAGTGGCTGCTGAATTCCCTAAAGGATGCCAGAATAGAATGATTTTTACCAGATGCATTCCCCATTGGATAGAGCACTATGAAATCAGAAGCAGAAAAAGGAAACTTCGAAGACAATGATGATTGAGGAAAATGAAATCTAGTGTTCACTTTTCGGGTCTTTAGAAGGTGTCCATTGCAAAGATCTCATAGCAGCCTGGATTTGTTGGAATTGAAATCGATGGAGCGCACATTCGCCAGCCATTGATTTGCTTTCACCGCTAGGAGCCTCCTTTTCTGTCCTGTGGAGTACGTCCTTGCTCATGTTTTCTTGTTATTAAAGGTTTCAGGTTACAGCACCATGTTTTGGGGTGTCATTTTAACTCAAGCACACAGGTGCACATCCAAATGAATAAAGAGTGAGCAGTGTATACAAAGAACGCAAAGCATACCGTCCAATTGGAGGCAGAATGTATTCAACGATGATCTGAATAATAGGACTGAAATCTGATCTGAAGTGAGGTTTCAAAAGAATGGCATTGAGTTTTCTAAGTCGAAGAGAAAAGATAGTCAAAAAGTGGGAAGGATTACCTCTCGAAACGAAAAGGAAGATTCACAAGCATGTTGTTTCAACATCTACAAAGCTGATGAGTGAATTCCAAAGTGGTAATTGAGATTTTTCAGCGAAGTTGGATCCAAATGGAAAGCAGTCCAAGTGGGTTAATAGAGCTCCATGTGTTGTGTACTCAATATCTGGCTTTTTGTGTGCCGTGTATCTAAGATGGAATGTGCCCATGGATTTTCAATTCAAGAGCTTCTTAGGAAGAGCCGGGATGGATCTTTTGGGAACAGCTCTAAGATTGTCTTCTCTTCAGCGTTATGGAGGACACAGCATAAAACAATGATATCTCAAGCTGACATCCGGCAACGAATGGAAAGTCCCATGTGAATCGAATTCAGCAAGAAAGGGGAGAAAGCGATAATGGTGTCAGAGCATCACAAAAGTTCTGACCGTGAAGGAGGTCACTGCTGAATTCCCTAAAGGAGGCCAGAATAGAATGATTTTTACCAGATGCATACCCCATTGGATAGAGCACCATGAAAGCGGGAGCATAAAAAGGAATCTTCGAAGACAATGATGATTGAGGAAAATGAAATGTAGTGATCACCATTCAGGTCTTTAGAAGGAGTCCATTGCAAAGATCTGATCGCAGCCTGGATTTGTCGTAATTGAAATCGCTGGAGCTCATAATCGCCTGCCATTGATTTGCTTTCACTGATAGGAGCCTCCTTTTCTGCCCTGGGGAGTAAGTTCTTACTCATGTTTTCTTGCTATTAAAGGAGGTTTTAGGTTACAGCACCATGTTTTGGGGTGTCATTTTCAGTCAAGCACACAGGTACACACCCAAATGATTGAAGAGGGAGCAGTGTATACAAAGAACGCAAAGCATAACGTCAAATTGGAGGCAGTATGTATTCAACGATGATCTGAATAATGGGACTGAAATCTGATTTGAAGTGAGGTTTCAACAGAATGGTATTGAGTTTTCTAACTCGAAGAGAAAAGATAATCAAAAAGAGCGAAGGATTACCTCTCGAAACGAAAAGGAAGATTCAAAAGCATGTGGTTTCAACATCTACAAAGCTGATGAGTGAATTCCAAAGTGGTAATTGCGATTCCTCGACGAAGTTGGATCCAAATGGAAAGGATTCCAAGTGGGTTAATAGAGCTCCATGTGTTCTGTACTTAATATATGGCTTTTTTTGTACAGTGTATCTGAGATGGAATGTCCATATGGATTTTCAATTGAAGAGCTTCGAAGAAGAGCGTGGATGGATCTTTTGGGAAAGGCTACAGGATTGTCTCTTCAGTGTTATGGAGGACACAGAATAAAAGCAATGACATCTCAAGCTCACATCCGGCAAGGAATGGAAAGTCCCATGTGAATCGAATTCAGCAATAAAGGGGAGAAAGCGATAATGGTGTCAGAGCATCACTAAAGTTCTGACCGTGAAGGAGGCCACTGCTGAATTCCCTAAAGGAGGCCAGAATAGAATGATTTTTACCAGATGCATACCCCATTGGATAGAGCACCATGAAAGCGGAAGCAGAAAAAGGAAACTTCGAAGACAATGATAATTGAGGAAAATGAAATCTAGTGATCACCATTCAGGTCTTTAGAAGGAGTCCATTGCAAAGATCTGATCGCAGCCTGGATTTGTCCTAATTGAAATCGATGGAGCGCACATTCGCCTGCCATTGATTTGCTTTCACTGATAGGAGCTTTCTTTTCTGTCCTGTGGAGTACGTCCTCGCTCATGTTTTCTTTCTATTAAAAGAGGTTTTATGTTACAACACCACGTTTTGTCTTATTATTTTCACTCAAGCCGACAGGCGCACAACCCCAAA
>NW_025392704.1:0-3921 GCF_016433145.1 Gracilinanus agilis
ATGTGAGATTGGAAGGGAAAAAAACCCATCTGTGCTAGACTCAGTCAACATGGACCCATCAAGAGTCAAAGGGGTGACCCTGACTCCCTGGCTATGGGAAGGCACCATGGCTCACGGTGATTAGAAGGCAACCCCATTCTTTCTCTTCTTTATTCATTTAGAGTGCAGGCAGGCAAAGTCCCTCATGGGGAGCAGCTCTCCCAAAGGTAAGCCCATCTCTTCAGAAAGGCAGAAGAAAAAGGAAGCTTCAGTATTCGAAATTGCTATTGTTTGGTTCTGCTTATTGGTTTCCTGTAACTCTCCATGACTACTCACATAGCCTTCCCTGACGGACAAGGCTTGTACATTCGCTTGGTCTTTAGTTCTATTAAATTTAGGGCTCGTCGAAAGTGGCAAATTGACAGAGCCATTTCCTAGCATGACATCACACAAATAAGTTTGAAGATATCGCTTAATAAGAACCCTGTAAAGATAAGAGGGATGGCTGAAAGAATTGGAAGATGCTGTTTCCTCATTAATATCTGCCAGGAATCATTTGCTTAGAGAGAAGATGAAGTGCCCAGAAACCGACAGAGAGAAAACTGGGTGAGGAATCAGGACGATTGGTTTCTCTTTGGCTATTGACACTTGCTCCTTCTATTTGCTGTCCAGTCATTTTTTTCCTTGTGTTTAACTCAGTTACACCATTTGGAGTTTTCTTGGCAGAGATCCTGGAGTGGTTTGCTACTTCCTTCTACAGCTTATTTTACAGATGAGGAAATTGAGGCAAACAAGGATAAGTGACTCATCTAGGGTCATATAGTTATAGTCATATAGTATAGGATTGATTTGAATTCAGTTCTTCCTGACTCCAGGCTTAGTGCTCTGATCCATTGTGCCACATAGCTATCCCAGTTTCTCCAACAGCCTTCATTGACTTTTTGATTCATCCATAAAATAAGCATTCATTATCCCAGGCACCATCCTACAAAAGTGCCTGCCCTCACGGAGCGTAAGATCTCTTGGGGAAAACCAACACGCGTACACCGATTAATCAATTCAAAATCTATATACAAAGATAGTAATACAAAGTAGTTGGGTAGGAGTTGGGGCTGGAGAGCTGCAGTAGTAACTAGGGGGAATCTGGAGGGGCCTCTTTTAGGAAGCTGAGCTCTCTAAGGCAGAGGCAGGGGTAAGCGTGAAGTACATTCCGGGTATGGAGCCCAGTCTATGCAGGCACAGATGGGACACATGAAATGGAAAGGCAGATGTGAGAGACAGCCAGTAAGTCTAGTTAGGAAGGACTCTAAAGTTTGATCAGGAGCATATAATAAGCCTGAAAAAATAGATTAGCATTTGGTGATGTCTACTCAGACGGAGCAAAACTGAGTGTTGGTAGAGGATCTGGGTAAGGGGTGGAACAGAGGAAAAAGGAGCGAGAAGCCTGCCATTTTGTAAAATAGATGATTTGATTTGAATGACCTAGCTTGACCCTATAATTGTTCTACATTGGTCAAACCCACCAGTTCAACTCATTGAACAAACATTTTAAGAACATGCTACACGCCAAGCATCGTGCTTTTTGTTGTTCAGGCATTTTTAGTTGTGTCCAACTCTTTGGGACCCCATTTGAGATTTTCAGGGCAGAGATACTAGGGTGGTTGGCTGTTTCCTCCTCCTGATCACTTTATAGGTAAGGAATTGAGGTAAACAGAGTTAAGGGACTTGCCCAGGGTCACACAGCTAGTTAGTGTCTGAGGCAGGATTTGAACCTGAATGCAGGACCAATACCATAGTCGCTATACAATCTGTCTCAATATGTTCCTCTTCTTCATGTGGCATATTTGGTAGTTTGAGGATGCCAGAGGAGTACAGTTGGACCATGAGGAGGCTTGGACAAAGGAGGCAAAGCTGAGAAAGGGAATTTTGGGGAGGGAGATGGCACCGCACTTTTGTGCTATAAGGATCCAAGAGGCAGTGTGTTGCAATGAGTGGAGCAGCAGATTGGGATTTGGGAAGATATGAATTTAAACACAGTATCATACATTTCCTAGCTATGTGACTCTGGGAATATCTCTCATTAAAAAACAAAAACAAAAAACACCAAAAAAATCTTTACCTGCCAAGGATTGGTTCCAAGGCAGAAGAGCAGAAAGGGCTAGACAATGGGGGTTAAGTGATTTGCCCAGGGTCATACAGCTAGGAAGTATCTGAGACCAGATTTGAATTTAGGAGCTCCTGACTCTAGGGTTGGCCTTCAATCCATTGAGCCACCTACTTGCCCCTGGGAATATCTCTTAATATCACTGGGCCTCAGTTTCCTAATCTGTAAAATCATAGGGTCTGACTTAGGTAGCCTCTAAGGTTCTTTCCATAGCCCTAAACTAGTGATCCTAAACTCTTATGAATTCTTACACTTGTAGAGCCTTCCAGCCTTTCCCTCCAAGGTCTCCTGTTAAATGATAGTGTCTTATGGACCAGTTTACATGGCCAGGGTAGATAAGGACGAATTCCTGGTCAAGCCCCATAAAAATGAAACCAGGCTCCACGAGTTCTCCAGCTCTCACACTGTGATTCTTCTTACCACGACCTTTTTTGGAGATGGCAGTTACTGGGTGACCTTGGCCATGGGGAGAGAGATAAACCATGACTCAGAGGAGAGCCCTTATCGCAGAGTTATTGCCAATGTGTCTGGGTCTCTAATCTAGTCCTGCCCAGATCTGAACTTGTAGTCAGATAAACTGTTGGATGCCCAAGTTTCGTTTATCAAGTTCTAAATAATTATCGGGGGGGCAATTATGCCACCATGAGGCTGGTGGACATGAAAGATAACAAGGGGGCTTGCTGCTCTGAAGCTGTTTGTTGCTCACAATGGGAAAAAAGTGCATCCTCTTTTTGCTCCTTTCCCCTGGCCTAAACTTTAAGGAGACTCAATAGTTCAGCGTGAAAATATTCTCTCTCCTTCTCCCTCTCCCTTTCCCTCAACCTCTCTATATTCCCCTCCCTCCTTGTCTCCTTTTTTCTCTTTCTCCACATCTCTCTTTCTCTCTGCCCCATCCCTCTCTCCTTCTTTCTCTTTTTCTCTCCCTCTCTCTCCCCCTTCCTTCCTGTCTCCATGTCTCTCTGTCTTTCTCTGTCTCTGTCTCTCTGTCTTTGTCTTTGACTCTGTCTCTGTTTGTCTCTCTCTGTCTCTATCTCTCTGTCTGTCTTTGTCTCTGTCTGTCTGTCTGTGTTTGTGTCTGTGTCTGTCTGTGTCTGTGTCTCTCTCTGTCTCTCTCTGTCTCTCTGTCTGTCTGTCTCTGTCTCTCTGTCTGTCTGTCTCTGTCTCTGTCTCTCTGTCTCTCTGTCTCTCTCTCTCTTGCCTCTCTCACTTCTCTCTTTTTCTGGCATCAGAAAATGAAACCCCATGGGGGTATATATGGACAAATTGTCTCAAGGGGTCCCTTTAACATTCCGGTGGTGTTTGCTAGCATTAAATCCAGAGAGTAAGGAAGCTGAGGAATGTTAGAATTAAAGAAGCTACAATTTTATAGCAAGATGAGGCCTTTGAGGCTCTAGTTCTACACTGTTATTTAACATATGAGGAAAAAGAAAACCAGAGAAGGGCACACCTTTAATTGGGGATAAACCTAGGACTAGAATTCAGCTTTCTTGGCTTCCAGGCCCGTGTTTTCTCTCTAATCACCATCACATCTTGCCTGCATTAAACTCTTAATTGGGCTCCCTACCTTTAGTCTCTCCCCTCATGAATTTATTCTCTATATGTAGTTTTGAAATTTATGTTTTTAAAGCACACGTCTGAATATGCCGTCCCCCTGCATGTTCAAGAATTTTCAGTGGCTCCCTATTGTTCGAAGGATAAAATATCAACTCTTCTGGCATTTAAGGCCCCTCTCAATCTGGCTCCAATTGACCTCTTTGTGGTCTGATTTCACATTACGA
>NW_025392705.1:0-5939 GCF_016433145.1 Gracilinanus agilis
TGTGTCTTTATTAGTGCTCCTGAAGATAGCATTAGCTGCTACCTATTACCACCTGAATCACTGAGGCAAGGAAGGTGAACTGCAAAAACAATAAGATAGTTGGTGTTGCTGATAGCCTTAATGAAGGCATCACTTCTCTCTCTCTCTCTCTCTTTCTCTCTTAGAGGCTGCCTGTAGGCAGTATAGAACTTGAGTCCTGGCCTCTCAATTGGATTTCTCTAAATTAGCCTTTTTTCTGGCTGTAGAACTGAGTATGTTGGAAGGAGGGAGAGTTAAGGAGACAAATGAACTATCCTTGTGGTAGGGCAGTGTAGCTTGGGGGACATATGTGTACATATGAGTTTGTTTTTTTCCTTTTTGTTGCATGTTTCTCTAATGAGGTCTCAGGCACTGGAGGTCTCAATATATCAACAGACTGAGCTATAATGATTTTGGAAGACTGTCAAGGAGAGTTTAATCCTTCATAACATCTTCTGACCTTTTGTTTATGGTTGGAGTGGTGGAGGCAAACCTATATCAAAGGTCATGGGACCTTGATATTGTCCATATAGGTGGCATGGAAAATAGAAAATTAAATCTGTAGTCAAGAAAACCTGAGTTCAAGGGCTGTTATCAGAAAGTTAGAATGTACCCTAGGTAAATCATTTATCTTCCGTGTGGCTCAGTTTTCTTAATTACAAAATGAGGGAAATAATAGCATTTACTTTCAACAATTATTCTGAATGTTAAATGAGATACTATTTCTTAATAACTTAGCACAGTGTCTGGCACATAATATATGCCTAGTAAATGCTCATTTTTTCCTTCTCTCCCTTTTTTCCTCCCTCCCTCCCTCCCTTTCTTCCTTCCGCCCTTCTTCCTTCCTTCCTTCCGCCCTTCTTCCTTCCTTCCTTTCTTCTTTCTTTCCTTCCTTCCTTTCTTCCTTCCTTCCTCTCTTCCTTTCTTCCTTCCTTCTTCTCTTCCTTCCTCCCTTTTTACCCTTCCCAATCTCTCTGATTTCTAGTACTTTTCTTCTTGATTATTTCCAATTTATCCAGTATATAGCTTATTTGTATATAGTCCCTTGCATATTGTCTGCTCTATTAGACTTCGAGCTTCCTGAGAGCAGATTTTTTTTTGGAACCCTAGTACTTAGCACCATCCCTGGCACATAGTGGACACACAGTAGATGTTTATTGACTGACTAACAAATATTTGGTCATGGGCATTTTTTCATTCACTGCTGTGCTTTTCACCTCTGGAATCTTGGTCCCAGCTACATATGAGCAAAGACATCTGGAGCCTGAGAAGAGTCAAGCTTAAAACATCCCCTTCTGGGCAGCTGGGTAGCTCAGTGGAGTGAGAGTCAGGCCTAGAGACAGGAGGTCCTAGGTTCAAACCCGGCCTCAGCCACTTCCCAGCTGTGTGACCCTGGGCAAGTCACTTGACCCCCATTGCCCACCCTTACCACTCTTCCACCTATGAGACAATACACTGAAGTACAAGGGTTTTAAAAAAAATGTTAAAAAAAACCAAAACATCCCCTTCTATTACTTCTTATAGATAGGGAAACAGCAGAATGTGGAAGAAGAAAGAAGGATTTATTGAGTTTGCCTTTTGAACTCAACTCTGGGCTGGGCACTGGGATGACTGTAAAGAAGCAAAAACAGTCTCTTTCCTAGAAGACTTTAGTTAAGGAGACAAGTAGCGTATATATGAACTAATTAAATAACCACAGTGCACAACTATCTCGCCAACTCTGAAGATCCACCCTTTGAGAGTACCAACACAGCATCAAATTCAACCCAATTCCCTCCCTCCGAGCTTCTCTTTCAGTCCTATGAGGCTAACTTTGCAAACATCCCTGTGAGTCTTCCCCCTCCTTCCCTAGCACTATGCCTATAGAGCAAACTGCCAAGCACCAGGGCTTTCTGAGGGCTGCTGGCGATGACAGATGTTATTTTACGGAACGTAGCACCAGAGATGTGAAATGCACAGTTCATAAGTGTCGTGGGGGCGGGGGGCTGGGGGAGGGAAGGAGACCACGCTTTTTAATTGAGGTGGCTGTTCTTTTCCAAGAGCCTTTCTAAGCCAATTACGGAGTAGATGTGGGCAATATGGTAGCTGCAATAGAAAGGTGTCCTTTTTTGGTTTTTGTTTTAACTCTGGTATATGGGAGACTTTACCAGGAACTGTCATGCTTCTCTGGCGTCTGCCTCCACCAGGTCCTCTAGGGTGGAATGGACTGATAAAAGACCTCAACGATCATTGAAGCCAACTCCCTCACTGTACTCGAGGAAAGTCAAGAAATATACATACACCACATGCATTTATACATATATGTGTGCATGTTACATGTATGTATATGCATGTCTAGATAATATAACAGGCACTGTCTTAAGTACTTTACAAGTATCTCACTTGATCCTCACAACTCTGTGAGGTAGGTATTATTATAATTATTCCTATTTTATAGTTAAGAAAAAATGAGACAGAGATTAAGTAGCTTGCTCGGGATCTTATGGTTAGGAAATAGCTGAGGACAAATTTGAACTCAGATCCTCCAGATTCCAGGCTCAGCACTCTATCCACAGCACCATCTGAAATATATAACTCATAAATAAATAAATATTCATATACATATAGCTTTATATATACATGTGCGTGTTTTTATAGATTTATGTAATATATTTATATATTATGACACAAGAATGTAAATGTAATATCTAATATAACAATGTAAATGTAACATATAGGTAATGATATCTTTTTACAGGTTGATAGAAGGAAAAATGGATCAACCTTCTCCGTGGTAACCCAGAAAATTAGCGATGGACCTTGGACTTCTAATTTCTTAACCTGGGTTCTTTCTGGTTCACTTAGGCATAAATGTTAGAGGAATTTTCAGCTGGACCTTTGAAGCTGACCTCACTGACTTCTGATGGGAGGCCAGTCTCTCTTCTTCCTCATTCCTCTGCCTCCCTATCTATAAGAAGTGATGGAAGGGAAAGTTTGAAGCTTGACTCTTCTCAGTCTCCACACGTCTTTGTTCCCTAGTGACCGGGACCAGGATTCTAGAGGCTAAAGCATAGCAAGAAGTGAGTTTTCTGGACAATTTTTTCTTCCTGAGCTAGGGGGGGAAAGATTTAGACTCCAATTTATTTTAAAATTTCTTCCTAGTCATCAAATTTCCCTGTTGATGATTTAGAAACAGATGAGAAGCTACCACATTCTGAGATGTGGAGAGAATTGAAGCTGCCACCTTCCCACAGATTTCACATCTGGTGAGCTAAATTGGTGCTTATAAACTAGTCAATGACTGAGATCCACAGAATTTCAGAGTTGGGAGAGAGCTAAGAGATTGGTATGACCCTCCCACTTTACAAATAAGGAAACTAAGACATGGATGATATAATTTGCCCTGGGCAAGTCCCACATGTAGTGGGAACAGCATAAAACAGTGCCAGAACTTGTGTGTTTATTCCTAGATGTGTTTCTTAACTCTCTACCTTGCTTTGAATGAGCCATTTAAACTTTTTTGGCCTCATTTCCTTTACCCTAATAATAAGGGGAATAGACAACACGACCCCTAAGGTCTCTTTTCATTCTAAATTCTGTAAGGTTTTAGAACTGATTAATGACAAGATCTAGATTAGAACTTTGGTTTTTGACTCCCCACTTAGTGTACCTTCTGTGGTAGTATTATACCACCCAATCTTCATGTAAGCTCATTAACTTCATACATGTAGCATACATGTAGGGGAAATTCCCTTCCATGACCACAGAGTAGAACCTCAAGAGCTCCCAGAGACCTTACAAGTGGGCACCATGATAAATCAAAGTGGAGACCTTGCCAAACTAAGCCAAATGTTGGTAAGAAGCACCAAGCCATCCTTCACTGAGAGTGAGCCAGAAGCATTTTCTTTAAATACAAAAGCCAACACAGTTGTCAGTAAAGTCTCAGGACTATCCTTATATTCCTTCCTTCCTCCCTCCCTCCCTTCCTTCCTCTTTCTTTTTTATTAGTGAGTGGGTAGGAGCAGAGGAAAATTTCCAAAACGTCTAAAATTGTGCATACCATAATATAGCTGCCCATATAGCCTGCATTTGAGTAAGATTGTCTTTATAAGGCAGAAGGCAGTAAAGGAGCCTTGGAAAGGGATACACAACCTCAGTTTCTACACCCTGGCTACATCTGAAGGTGTCGCTCTAGAATTTTCAGAGCTAGACTCCCCAGTTTGATCCCTCATCCCCTGAGGGTGCTAACAATAGGAAGAGAATGAGCTGAAGTCAACAAAGCTCCCAAGTTAACAAATACATCTTCTTCTTTTCTTTTCTTTCAGTTCTTACTGAAATGGTAATTTAAATCCTCTAACAGCTCCACAGGGCACAGAGGTGAGGCAGGAGGGGGTGGGGTGCTGGTGGTGTATTTATGTTCACATCTGCCAGCTTATCTTATGCTAGGAATTGCATGGCTGATGAAAGCCACCCAGTTAGGCTCAGCACTCTGCTCCAGCCCTGAAAGGAACAGAGCAACATTTAATGTTAATCCCCAGTGACCAGCCAGCCTGGTGCTTTCTAGCCTCAGGACAATCCCTCCCCGACATCCTACCACCCCCACCTCCAATTGCACAGAGCTGCACTGTTTCATGCACTACTAGGCAGCCAATGCATATTCATGTCCAGTGCCCCAGGAAGATGGAATGCTCTGGGTATTTATTAATTACCCTCCCCTGCTCCCAAGGCAGAGACACAAACAGCCCTTCCTTCACCATGTAGAAGGCAAAATGTCACCAGCCATCAATAAGCTTATTGGAGTGGAAAATAACAATAATGCATCATTAATGAGAGGAACCCCGGCTAGTGACCTGAGCCCAGGAGGAGGGAATCAGGAGTCCTGAGCAGGATTCTCATTTTGAACAGTAATGCTTCAGTGGAAAGGGCATCAGATTTGGAGTCAGGAGGTCTGTGTTAGAATCTTGACTTGCTCATTATGTGTGTGGACTTGAGCAAGTGATTTCATTTTTTTTTTTTTTTTAGTTTCCTCACTGGTAAAATTAAAGAGTTGTGCTTTATCAGGGGTTCTTTATCAATGCTTCATGAACTTGTTTTGTAAAAAATTGATAACTGTATTTGAATATGATCGGTTTCCCTAACAATATGTATTTTATGCTTTCAAAATATTATCCTGAGAAAGGATGTATGGGCTTCGCTAGACTGCCAAGGGGACTAAGACAAATACAAAAAACTTAACCACTCCTTTTCTAGGTTATATCTAAGGTCCCTTTCCAGCTAAATACGATGGTGCTAAATATACCGCCAAGGTCATATGATTAGCAGGATTATTATTACCACTAAAACCAAGAGCTTTTGGATAGAACTTAGAAGCATTGCTAGCATACAGGGAAGAGATGAGGGGAGGGGTTTCAAGGAGGGTAAAAGAAATAGAAATTGGCAAGCTAATGGCAAATTCTTTTGGCTTACCAATTTTTCCTTAAGTCAGGCTAGTGTTTGCCTTTAGCAGCTTTGTATATCTTCCATCTCCTTTTTGTTGAATGGGTCCTTTGACCAGAGCTCTCCTATTTGTACTTAAGTATGAGGAAATGTGGGGATTTTTAAAGGAGGACTCACAAGTAAGAGGAGAATGCTAAACCAGGGAAATTAATTACTTATTGTAGAATTTCAGACAGTTGTGAGGGAGAATTTGGGGCCTAGCAACGTCTTTATTGTCCCTCAACCCACCAGCACTTCCATCCCCAGTGAGTGTGATTAGTTTAACTTCCTTTAAAGTTAGCCTGGATTATAAATCACAGTGGTTGCCTCTTATTCCTATCCTCCTTGAAATTCTGAGCTATTTGGCTCAGTGCTTTACTTTAATAGGCTCTCTCTCTCTCTCTCTCTCTATATATATCTATATATAGATATATAGATATATAGATATATAGATATATAGATATATA
>NW_025392706.1:0-6157 GCF_016433145.1 Gracilinanus agilis
TAGAAAAATCCCCAAAATTTTATATAATAAAATAAATATGATGCTTACTAGATTGTTATTAAAAATCACATTCACTGTACCTATGAAAATTTCCTAATACTAATGTTAAATAAATTGCATTTTCCTCAATACCCTTCATTCACTTTATAAAACACTGTTAATATACTTGAGCAGAAATAATAAGCAAATCCTGTGTAGAACATAATGCAAAATATTTAACAAAAGAAATATTATCATGACACAGACCAAAATATGGACTAATTAATGAGAACTTAATTATTAGTAAGTGGACCAGATGAAAACTTAAGGAGAGATAATATAGTAAAATGTGCAAGATCCTTTTAGAGATACTCTTAGAGAAAAATTAATTTCTCTGAAAATGTATCAAAACAGAAAAGAAAGTATCAATTAAATGAACTTTAAATTTAAAGAAGTATAAAATAACCAGATTGTTAAGCCTAATACAATTTCAAAAGAGAAACAATTTTGAAAAATAATTGTTACCTTTAGAATTTCTGCTTGCTAGAATGATGAAGTGGAACCAATGAGCTAGTAACCTAACTCAAATTGAGTTCACAGGACATATCTTATTATCAGTGAAAGGTGAATATGGAATTACCATGTTGATCAACGACAAATGATAACTATCATGTCTTGATAGCAGTAGAACGTTAATAATCTGGTTCTACTAATTTTATTTTGGTTCTAGTAATTCAAATCAAAACTCATCTCTAATTATTATTAGCTGTGTGATCCTGAGAAAGTCAATTTACTTTCCTGAGACTCAGTTTTCCTCATATGTAAAAAGAAAATACTAATCTCTGTAGGATCTCTACTTCACACAGTTATTAGCAGGAATAAATGAGATAAATAATATAAACTACTGAGCAAATTCCAAATCACAATGGAAATGCCAGTATTATTATGAGTCAGAAAGAAATACCTGAAAATACACTTTGAAAATGTTATTGCCTAATTATACCTAATGTATTGTATTATGCTGCTAATTCTTCTACTATCAATACCTAATATTTTTAAACCCTTACCTTCTGTCTTAGAACTGGCACTAAGTATTAGTTCCAAAGCAGAAGAACAGTAAGAGCTAGATAATTGGGGTTAAGTAACTTTCCCAGGGTCACACAGCCAGGAAGTGTCTGAGGTTAGGTCAGACTCTACAATCTCCCATCTTCAGTCCTGGCTCTCCATCCACTGTGCCACCTACCTGCCCCGATATAGCACTTTATGTGTGCAGAGAATTTTACAAGCATTCACTCATTTTTTCCCAACAGTTATCCTTGGAGGTAAGTGGCATTAATGTTATCTCTATTTTACTTACCTAGAAACTGAGGCAGCAGAGGTTGTGCCTTGTCCATTATCAAATAGGCACTAAATATCTGAGGCTCAATTGAGATTCAGGCTCTGCCTCTATCCTTTGCCACCTGGATGTCCAGGATGTCCTAGCATGACCAAAACAATATAAAACACAAATGAAAAAAATAGATATGATTCCCCCAAATCAACTTTTGAATTAAAATTGTCCAAATATTAACTAGAAACTTAAAAATTCAATGCAAAATGGAGAATTATTATAATAAAATAACTTTATGGTCATCCAATATATTATCTTCTGAATAATTCATCTGTTCTTTTAAAAAGTAACCTATACTTCACAGTGTACTGGGGGTTAAAAAATAGAGCAACAATTTCTTTGCTTTCTAATTCCTTCTCTGCACAAAGTTAATAATCCCACAAGAATTCAAGAAGACTGTGGACATGCCCACAGGTACCCGAAAGTCTTTTTAAACCTGAATGACTACTTAAATGACAGCAGAAGGGCTTGAATTGACCTAGGTTAAGCTCTGGGAATGATAAGGGGTAAAAAGGGGTTGTAATTGGGTGAATATTAAAAGATTGGTCACCAGGGAATTGAATAATCATCAATCCCTAATTTAAGAATAACCTCAAGTCAAAATAACTTTTATGAAAGTTTATTTACAAATGAGGAGAGAGAGGATAAGATAGGATAAGTAATCTAAGACACTAGGTAATTTGCTCTGATCCCCTAGTTTAATCCAGGTAGATCTAATTAACCCTGAGACAAGGGAAATCCAGCCTTGACCCCAAGGCTGGAAAGTCAGAGGCCCGTAGGGCCTCAGAGGAGAACGAAGCAAAAGCTTCAGCCAGAGAGTCTCTATTAAAAAGGAAGTTCCTTAAGAGAAATGCGGGAAGATTCAGTCTTTACATTCACCACGTGGAATTCCAAAGGAAAGATTTAAAAATAGTCTCACCAAGGTCTCAGGGTCCCAGGTCCAGTCACAAACAAGCGGAGCTCCTTCAGATCTAAAACATGAACCCAAAAAGCCCCACTGAACTTACTCAACTCCCTTTTTAAAGGGGTCACTTATGCATCACTTCTTGTGCCTTCCTCCTAGTTTACCTGTCCAATCACAACAGACACTTTTCTTAGCACTGCCCAGGAGGCAGTCAGTAAATTCTGATTCATCACCCACTCTAGCACACATGGGTCACAGACTTCCCAACTTGTGAGTTAAGTGGAGATTTTTTCACCTTTGGTGATTCAATCTAAAGATGGGCAGGGTGGATTTAATCTCATTATCACAGAATACAAACCTAGTAAAAAAGATAAATAATCTTTGCATTCAAAAAGGCTACATTCTGATGGGGGAAGGAAGCACATAAAAGGAAGAAGGAAAAAGAAAGTTTAGATAAAGAGGAGAAGAGACCTAAGGGATATGGGGAAAAAACACAAAAGAATCAGGAAAGGAGATACAAATGGAGTGAAGGAGTAAATTTGACTGATCCGTGTTTACTTTAAATAGAAGTTCTGAGAGGAACTTACTAATCAGAGAAAATGAAGTCAGAGTCATCTTCAAAGTATGAAGGCAATAGGG
Organism: Gracilinanus agilis; assembly: GCF_016433145.1. NCBI lineage: Eukaryota > Metazoa > Chordata > Mammalia > Didelphimorphia > Didelphidae > Gracilinanus > Gracilinanus agilis. The sequence continues at coordinate 2,913 of NW_025392706.1, forward strand.
AGGAATAAAAGTTCAGGATGAAAAATCTACAGTGGTTTAGTGGACTTTTATTCAAATCACAAATTTACCATTAACTTTGTTTCCTAGGGAACTCACTTTACCTCTAAGATCCTCAATTTCTCCATCTCTACAAAATGAGGGTATTAGGTCAGATAACCTCTAAAGTATTTTTCTTTTCAGATGATCTAGACCAGAGATGGGCAAACTTTTTAAAGCAGGGGCCAAAGGAAAGGAAATGCTCATATGTCAGTCTGTTTCTAAGGCAATTCTTTTGAAGTTTCATTGTATTGCATCCTATTCTTATTTGTCAGATTAGGAATAATGTTGAGGGCTGGATAGAACATTTCAGGGGGCTGCATCTGGCCCATGGGCTATAGTTTGCCCATCACTGATATAGACATTTATAATTATAATAAAAGTTGGCATAATTTAAAGTTCAAAAAGGCTGTCTTTTGAGTAAGAAATTTAATTCATTGATTAGGCTAACTTTAAGCAATAAATCAATTGATTAGTTATGATGATGATCAAAGATCTCAAAGTCTCTTCAAGCAGATATGTAAATAAACTCTTTAGAGAACTAATGATTCATCCTTCCCTTGAATATTCCAAAATATTTAAAATCACTGAATAGCCAAAATAAAGAAAGAAAACTATAGGTCAAATTCCATAATGAATATTGATGAAAACATTTTAAATAATATACTAAAAATTGATTATAGCAATATATCACAAATATCATAGGCTATAGCAAGATTTACCCTGAAATGAAAGGCTGGTTCAGGACTAGGGAAAATATCAGCATAATTGACCATTTCAAAAACAAAACCAACAAAAAATTCATATAATACTTTCCATAGATGCAAAAAAAGGTTTTTTAACAATATAGCACCCATTCTTACTAAAGATACTAATAAGAATAGGAATAAATGAAGCTTTCTTTCAAATAATAATTAGAATCCATCTAAACTCACCAGCAAGCATTATATAATGAAAATAAGCCATAAACATTCCCAGTAAGATCAGGGGTGAAGCAAGGATATCCATTATTACCAGTATTATTCAACATTTTATATGAAAAGCTAAATATCACTGTTAGAGAAGAAAAAATTATTGAAGGAAGTAGAATAGACAGTGAGAAAGAAAACTCTCACTCTTTGCAGACCATATAATGGTATGCTTCGAGTATCCAAGAGAAGCAACTAAAAAACTAGTGGAAACAATTAAGAACTTAAACATAGTTGCAGAATATAAAATAAGCCCATCTAAATGAAGCATTTTTGTAAATTACCAACAAGGTACAGCAGGGAAGACCTGGGAAAAGAAATTTTATTCAAAATAACTGCAGACAATATAAAATACTTGGTAGTGTACCTACCAAGGGAAACCCAAGAACAATATATGAATGTAACAACACAATATTTTTCACACAAATAAAGTCAAATCTATATAATCAGAGAAATATTAAATGCCCATGGGTAGAATGAGGCAAGAAAACAAAATTGGCAATTCTACCTAAATTAATTTACTTATCCAGCGCCATTCCAAAGTACCAAGAAATTATTTAATACAGAGAGAAAAAATAATATCAAAATTCATTTGAGAGAACAAAAGCTCAAGAATATCAAGGCTATTAATGAAATATAAATGTCAGGGGTCTACTAGTTACTACAGTGAATAGAGGACCAGACTTGAAGTTGTGAGGACCTGGGTTCAAATCTTGTCTCAGACACTTCCTAGTTATGTTAGACCCTAGGCAAGTCTCTAAACCCCATTTTTCTATCCCTTGTGCTTCTGTCCTAGAATTGAGACTGAGACAGAAGGTAAGGGATCAAAAAATAAATGTGAAGGAAGTTAGCCTAACCTACCATATCTGAAGCAGTATTACACATTAGTAATCATCAAACCAATCTGGTATTGTCTCATGATGGAGTGGTAGTTGAGTGGAATAAATTAGGTACACAATAAAGAGTAGTGAGAGTAATAAAGTAGTATTCTGGTGTTTAATAAATCCAAGCTCCAAGCTTTTGGGACAAGAATCCACTATTTGACAAAAAATTTCTGGGAAAACAGGAAAGGAGTTTGTAGGAGCTAAGTATAGAATGTCATCTTGCTCTGAGTACCAAGATAAGTTCGAAATGGGTACAAGAATTAGACATAAAGTATGATTATCATAAGCAGATTAAGCAGCATGATTTAACTCTCAATTCTATAGATAATGGAAGAATTTATGATAAATAAGGGACAGAGAGCATTATGAAATGACAAATGGATAACTGATTACATTAAGTTCAAAAGTTTTTGAAGAAATAAAACCAATGCATTCAAGATTAGAAAAAATATTGGAAGCTGGGACAAATTAACATCACGTTTCTCTGATGAAGGCCTAATTTTGCAAATATAAAGGAAACTGAGTCAAATTATGAGTCATTCATCAATTCATAAATGGTTAACAGATATGAATAGACAGTTTTTAGAATAAAAATCAAAGCCATTCATAGTTATATGAAAAAATACTCTATATTACGTTTTATGAGAGAAATACAAATAATAACTATGAGATATCATCTCACATCCATCATATTGGTTGACATGACCAAAAAAAAGTAAATGATAGATGTTAGAAGAAATGGGAGGATACAAGGACACTAATGCACTATTGTTGGAGATTTGAACTGATACAACCTTACTGAAAGCAATTTGGAATTATTCCCAAAGGGTTATAAAAGGCCCCAGAAACTAGGTCTATATGCCAAAGAGAATTTTTTAAAAAGGAAAAAGACCTACATATATGAAAATATTTATAACGGCTCTTTTTGTGGTGGCAAATATTAGGAAATTGATGGGATTCCCTTTATTTGGGGAGCTGCTAAACAAATGGTGGCATATGGTTGTGATGGAATACGATTATGCTATTTCATCCTTGATAATTTTGGATGACTTATAATGAAAAATATTTTTGTATTCCAGAAAAAGAAATGATGAAGATTGAATGCAGATTGAGGCATTCTTTTTTGTTTTACTTTCTTTGTTTTGATGGGGAATTTTTCCATCTATGTTTTCTTTTGCATCATGATTAACATGAAAATATGTTTTACCTACCTTCCTATGTAAAACCAATTAAATTACTTGCTTTCTCAAAAGGAAAGAGAAAAATGTGGGTAGGGAATCTGGAATTGATAAATTTGAAAACAGTATAAAAGTTATATATATATGTATATATATATACATATATATATGTATATATG
>NW_025392707.1:0-4855 GCF_016433145.1 Gracilinanus agilis
CATGAATCATGTAACCATGTTAAAAATGAATATTAATAAATGTTTGAAAAAAAATTCCCCTGGAACCAGAGCTAAACCTAGGTAATTTGATTCTTTTTCCATCATGGCTATATACCAAAAGATACTTAAATTTGATCTTAAAGATAATAGGTTACCACCAGAGTTTACTGAATAAAACTTTGGATTGTGTTAAATAATACCAAAAAGGATATATTTTAATCTGCTAAGTGGCACATAGAGAGAGCCCTGGACCTGGAGTCAGAAAGACCTAAGTTCGAATCTAATATTAGAAGAAACTTACTGGTTGTAGGTGTCTGATTGAGTATCCACATCTATAAAATGAAGATAACAATAGCACTCACCTACTTGGGTAGATATAAGTAGAAAATGAAATAATATTTATAAAGTGCATCATATAAATTTAAACTCATGAAAAATGAGGATTTCCTGTGTTTTGTTTTAAAAGACAAGGGGCTATGTACAGTATTGAGCCAAGATTTCTAGCTGGAATGATTATTTTAAATGGGGAGAGGAGAAAGGAGGTTCCCCTGAACAATTTAAAAGGAAAAACCTTGAATATTGAAACAATTCTTGAATTTGTGACATTGCAGTCAGAGGTGATGCTGAGGGATCACTACCAATGCCTCTAAGATGCTTCCTTCACAGAAGTGTAAACTCTGCACAATTCCCAGGGAAAAGAAGCTAAGTGGCTTCAAACAAAAACCAACAATTCTCTCCCAGTTTAGAAAGGCCTATTGTAAACTTCTGGAGAGCTCAAAAGAATTTCAAAGGAAAGGGATAAGGGCTGATAACTTGCTTTGAGGCCTACAGGCCAAGAGAAAGGCAGGATATGATAAGAACTGTTTACCTTTGAATAACACATTCTTCTTGTTACTTACTAGACCCAGGTCTATCTCTGGTCCTCTAAGTTTCCCTCCTTCTTTGTAACATTCTGTCTCTGACTCCCTTTCCTCCTTTTTTTTTTTTTCACAAATGTTATCATTTCTGACTTGCCTTCCATTCTATCCTTTGCTCTCCTTTCTTTTACTTTTGTATCCATGAACAATTATTAGGCACCTAATGTGTATATCAGGCAGCTAGATAGCACAGTGGATAGAGGGCCCGGCCTGAAGTCAAAAAGAATCATATTTCCAAGTTCAAATCTGGACTGAGATACTTATTAGCTATTTAACCTTGTGTAAGTCACTTAATCCTTTTTGTCTCAGTTTCTTCATCTGTAAAATGAGCTGGGGAAGAAAATGGCAAATAGCTCCATTGTCTTTCCCAAGAAAACCACAAATGGGGTCACAATTGAAAAATGGCTAAACAACAACATATGGGGCATTCACTGGGCTAGAATCTAGGAATCACTTATTTATTTGTTTGTTTGTTTATTTATTTATTTGTTTGTTTGTTTGTTTGTTTATTTATTTATTTGCTTTTTTAACACTGAAACAGCCCTTGTCTTCAATAAACTTACAATATGCCCTTATATAAGTATATACACAACATAGAATATAGGTACAAGAATCATTTGGGGGAAAGACACTTGTAGGTTTCTCTGTGATTCTTTATCCTTTGCTTCTATTTCTCCTTTTTTTTTCTTTCCTGATCCTTGCCATTTCCCCTTATCTCTTCTTTTTCCTTCCTTTCCCTTCGATTTTCCTATGATCCATTCCTCTTGGTCTTTCTGTTTCTCTACTGTATTGGTTTTGTTGTTTTGTTTTGTTTTGTTTTCTTTCATTCCTCACCTCACCTTAATATTAAATGAAGTATATATTACTGACAGGATAATTAAATGGGTTTTTTTTTTATGTTCTCAAGTCTTAAGTTTTAAAGTGGATCAATAGAAAAAGAAATTATCCCTTTATTTCTAAAATATTTGAGTGGTTCTCAACTCCATTTTTACCTTCTGAAAACAGAATTAAAAAGGAGCATTAATATGAAGTTTCTTAAAAATGTCATGTATGAGGGAAAGGCCAAGATTTTAAATCAGAAGAGAAAGTGATTTGTAACTTGGTTCTACTACTTTTTTTGCCTTTATGGTTCTGAGTATGACATTGTTCAGAATTCTTTCACTTTCTTATTCTTTAAAATAGGGAGGTTAGATTAGATGATTATATTTTAGTATAAGATTCTAAATTTTCTAACAACTATAACTTTTTTACCTATTAGGCCAGGCTAAAATCTTCTCTAAAGTAAAAGATTGGTGACTACGTAAAATAACCAATTAAATATGTGGCCAACTTTTCAATTTTTCACTTTGCTAGTTAATTGGTAGAGATGTCAAGCCATTACTTTTTTTTTTTTTAAACCCTTAACTTCTGTGTATTGACTCATAGGTGGAAGATTGGTAAGGGTGGGCAATGGGGATCAAGTGACTTGCCCAGGGTCACACAGCTGGAAAGTGTCTGAGGCCGGATTTGAACCTAGGACATCCCGTCTCTTAGGCATGGCTCTCAATCCACTGAGCTACCCAGCTGCCCCCAAGCCATTACTTTTTAATAGAGAGGTGACCCAGGTAATAAATAAAATTTAAGATTTGAAGTTGAGACCTAAGTTCAAATCTTACTAAAGAGTCTCCCAATTTTTTTTCCGTAGGTTGTTACTTTGCCTCTTCAATCCTTATTTTCCTTGACTATAAATATAAAGTATAATAATCTATGGATTACCCATGGTTCTTGTGAGAAAAATTTAAGCTAATTTGTTAGTTAATGGTATGATATGTAGCATGAAGCATCATTTTAAAATAAATAATAAAGAGTAATAGGTTTCACTTCAGTAAAAGAGTCCTACACATTTATTTCTTTTTAATATTTATTAATTTGATTTTTAATTGCTAAAAATACAAAATTGTGTTGGTTACAGTTGAATATCTTCTCTCACTTCCATGATAAATTTCTGGGAGGATATGGACAAGAGTGGCACAGGAAGAGGGGGCATGAATGGACTATGATCTGTAAGGGAAGGAATAGCCACAACCACATCACAACTCTATTTGGAGTACTGGAAGACCACTCAATGTCATCTTTTGGGGAGATTAGATTAATATTCAGTATTGAGGAAATGTTACTGCCTGGACTACAGCTCATATCCAGGAATGATAAATCTTAGTTCAACATTTCAGATAAGTAACAAAGAAAAATGCTCAGAAAATTAAAAAAAAATAAAACTTGACCCCCTTTAGTCATAAATATTGTTAGCATTTTCTTTGATCATTGAGACAGTTCTGAATCTTGCTTTGTTTTTTCTTTTGTTTGGTGGGGAAATATAATGATACCGGTAATCTAATGTCAAAATATAATTTATTCTGAACACAAAACCACAATATTTCATATAGATAGATAGACAGACAGACAGATACGTGGGATCCACGATCACAGACATTTTTCATATTTTTCAATTAAAAATCTGATTCCCATTTCTCATTGGGAAAAAACATCTTATAAAATATGCAGGGAATCTTGTAATATATAGATGCAAAGATATCAAAAGAAGGAAAAATTTCTGAATAAAAACATTAATCAATTATTATGTGTCACAGAGCTCAGAAAAAATATATGTGTAATGAACCTATCAACAATAGTACAACTAGTGCTACATAAAACCAGATAAATATTACTTATTTTCTACTTATGACTGCCTTCTAATGGCATTTTTATTTTCTGGGAAGCTGATGGCATCAATCACTAATACATATCAAAGAAAAACTTTTCTTTCCATAATAAGTGCATGCATTCTGTAGCTCAGAAGGATCATAAATAAGTGTCTGTGTGTTTGTGTGTGGGGGGGTATGCATGTTTGTGTGTGTGTGTGTGTGTGTGTGTGTGTGTGTGTTTATTTGCCTGCCCTATAAACCATATAGAAACAGAGATTGGGGGGGGGGTAGGTAGTGCAGAAATTAAATAAACTGAGCTTGCAGTTTAAATTCTGGAAATTGTTTATGATTAAAATCTCAGTATTTAACATAAAGCACTTTCCAAATGGCATATTTTCATATATAAACCATATATTTATTTCTGAGGCAATGCAAATACAATACTTGGCAAATATCCAATTTTAGTCATTAATATTGGCTCTTGGAAGAGAAAATATTCAAATAACAATACATCCTTTTTATCCAAAGCTATACAGTTGGATAAGCTGAGTTAATTACTAGCTTAAGTCATTTTAGCATTTAGTTCCAGTTCCTCTTTTGGCCAGCAAAATGTAGAGTCTGTAAATTTTAAAAATGAAAATAGTGAAACCCTAATTCTGATAATTCTAAGTTAATATTTATAGGTCACCCTTAAATATATTCTTGTAGATGATTCATATTTGTTTTTAAATGACATGAAATAAAATAAAATATTCTAGAATCTGAAAATATTAAAAGAACTTTTTTTTACAATTCAAGAAATTTAATTTTGTATAGACATGGTTCACAATAATCTACATTATAGCATGATTATGATCAGCTGACACTTGAGGATTTCCAGGCTTAGCATTGAATAAATCCTTGAGAATGGCAGCTGAATGCTGAAACACACATTAATAGCAAGGATAAAATGCTGCTTAAGAATGAACTTATCAATTGGAAATATAGGGTAGTGGAAATAGTATTGGAATTAGAGATTGATTCCTGGCTCTTTTATTAGTTATATCACCATGGATAACCTACTTCATCTTACTTTGGGTTAATCACAGTTTCTTTGTAAAATATGACATGAGAATGATTGGCCCATAAGTTTACCTCCATTTCTAAACACTATGGTCTATCTTAAGGACTAGGGATACAAGGAACTATCGTTATGTTCAACACTGTTATTTTAAAATAAATGAGTAAATTTTGATTTAGAATTAAAGCTTTGATCTA
>NW_025392708.1:0-3572 GCF_016433145.1 Gracilinanus agilis
GGTCCAGAATGTAATACTCAGTAGCTTTTTCTTTGACTTCTGTGTGTATGATAGTGTAAAAGTGAAATTTGGGAAATGTATCAAACTACATTTCCCGTGGTCCAACAGGTTTCCATTTCCGGGTCTTTGGGGGCATGGGGAGGTCTAAGTCGACGCAGAGAGGGTTTAAATCTCCTGGGTTAGGAGGGAGTGGCCTCTTTTGCGAGTAGGTGCTTCCAGGAAACAGGAGAGAGTAATGGAGGTGGTGGCAGTTTTGAATGCTTACAAGCTCGTGGTCTAATGATTTTATCTATAAACATGGCTTTAATTAAAATACTAATTTATATATTTATACAAGCCTTTATCATTTTTCATTTTTATAATTTGGCAAACCAGAAGGTCGAAATTCGAACTCTCAATCTTCCAGATAGCCTAACGATAGCCATGCCTGCTTTTTGGCCATCTGGCTCAGCTCTTTTGAGCACCTTTTTTAAAAGGGAAAGTGAGTTTCCTTGCCATGCTTTTGCTAAAAGCAAGAGCACGTTTTTGCCTCCAGTGGAACTCAGCCGGCCAGTCCAGCCCAAGCCACCTTGGGAGGGAGGTCAGGCCAGCCGATTCTGGCTTTTGGCTTTAAACTAAAATCCTGGAGCCCAGCCAGACTGTCTCTGCCACTGATCTCCATTCTTGACTCGCTGATGCTGCTGATGCTACCATCGTCCCAGTGCCTGTGATCTCAGATCCTGACTGCTGGAGTCCAGAACCCCGAGCTCCAACATGGAGGACCCCCAGCTGCTGCCTTTGCTGAGATCTCTACCTCCAGAGACTGCTTCAGTTCCTGCCCCTAACGTTTGGGTATATTCCCCTTCCTCTCTACTTTCTTATAGGAGACATTGTAGCCTTCCATGTGTTTCTCTAAAGACCTAATTTGGCCACCCACACAAGCTCTACGTGGGATTTTCTACAAAACTGACTTTAAGTTTTTCCCTAGCCCTGAGCCCAATGACCCGACACCACGTGGACCTAGCAACTAGCGTTTACCCTTAATGGGGCCGAATGGCCTATTCAGACTTGCTTGTGATTAAAAACTGAACTCAGGGGAAGAACTTTGAACTTTTAGAAAAAAAAAACCCTTAAACTCAGCAGAACTCAATCAAAAGAACCTTAAATTGAAACCAGGGGTGAACTTTTAAAACCTCGGAACTGAATGAGCTTTATTTCTGTTTTAAAAAGACTGTATCTTACTGTATATTGCCAATTACTTTTGTTAATTAATCTTGCTTATTTCGTTGATTTTCCTGTTGCACTGAATCATTTTATGCTAATGAAGTTACTGCTTATGATGTTATTATATTTCCTAATTTACTTAAAGCTTACTGTATCAGAAGCATTGCGGTTATATATACCACCCTATGAACATCTTATAGAAGCACATGTCTTTAAAATTTATTCTGTCTTGGTAATTGCAAAGAACCTTGAAAGTTTCCATGCTTTGAATATTACCTTGTAATTTTACAAGGGATCTTTTTAACTTTTACTTTAAATCCTTAAAAATTGTTGTCTTAAAGGATGAAGCTTTTATATATTTTATTATAAGAGATATTATTGCCTTAAATGGGTAGAAGCATTTCCTACCCAGGATTTTTTTTTAAAACAGGAAGCCAAGGAGCTCCTGTATATTCCTATCCAGAAGGTTTCTTTTTTAAATATCACATTTTGCTATGGAAGCAATAACAGCATTTGCCAAGGGTTAAAAGTTGCAACAAGCATATAATTTTAAACATCACTGTTTATTGTTTTAAAATGTGCTATTGGATAATGGTACTCTATTTGAATGTGCACTGTGAATCTGCTTTTTGTAAGATCCATTTACACTCACAGAATGAAAACCTCATTTTTGGGTAACATAACCCTTCTAGTTCTAAGCTATATATATATTTTTGATTTTTAAAACATTTTTCTAATGAGAAATTGATTTTTCCTTTTATCATCTTGTACTGGAAGTACATATATAATCATTATTTATCCTTTTTCTGATTCTACAGCAAATACCTGAGCCTATAGGACTGTGATTTAAATGCCTCTCTGATTCCAGAAGGGAATATGAAAGCTGTTAATAGTGCTAAAGAAAGCACATGGTCAGAGACTTGACTGACTAAGATCTGCATAATTGCAGCAGTTCTATGCCAATACTTTAGGGCTTGGAAATTGGGAAATTTGAGTCCTGGAGTCCCAGTCTTTTCTAAAACTTTAGAGGACGTCGGTCCCCTCCACTTAGATTCCTAGAAAGCACCTAAGATTGGTTATTTATTTGGCTCAGTTCCCTAAAAAAGCTGATAAGTCAGATCAGAGAGAGACATTTTCCTTAAGACCTGACCCTGAATGGGTAATTGCACACTGCTGAATTCACTTTAATTAGACCTTCATTCAAAGGTCTAAGCTTATTTTCCCAAGATTTTTTGCACATTTTACATTTCATTCACAAGTTAATTTTTTTCTTCTTTTTTCTTGAATTTTATTCTTTGTATTTTGCCATCCTTAGCTGACCTGAGGTACCCTTTTTTTAGAAAAAAGGTGTGTTTAAGATTTACCTCACGGGGATATCTCTTAAGTTTTTTAAAATTCGATAATGTAAAAATATATGTATATTTAACTCTTTTAGGAGTAATTTCACGGGGAATTATATAAATCTTAGAAGAAAGTGAATGTTTTGTAATCTATAATGTAAAGTTAAAATTCTTTTGAGAATAATTTCAGGATAAGGATCTTGCCATCTCCCCAGAATCCAGACAATGAACCTGTTTGGTGAAGACACTATGAAGATGTCTGAAAAGCCTTCACTGTACCATGAAGACAAAATTTTGAACTTTGGGGTGCAGTTGATTGAACTATGGGGAGTTGAAATTGAGTTGTATGTATTGTTTTAATTGTACACTGTTATACCAATAGGGGACTGACCCCAAATTGGTTTTTTGTCAATGCAGCTAATTTTAACCATTTGTTCATCTATTTCTTTTATCCCCAAATTCCTAAATTTTAGAAGTTGTCTATTTTTACAGGTCCAGCGAAGAAATAAGGACTAACCTTTTTTTTTGCCGGACCTCACGGGGAATTGTAAAAGTGAAATTTGGAAAATGCCATCTAAAAATATATATATATATATTTATATGGACATCTGAAATGTATCAAACTACATTTCCTGTGGTCCAACGGGTTTCCGTTTCTGCTGCTTTGGGCATGGGGAGGCCTACGTCTCTACGAAGAGAGGAGTTTATAATCTCCTGGGTTAGGAGGCAGTGAGCTCTTGGCCAGCAGACTCGGAAGGAGACAGGAGACAATTATGGCTAGGCGGCAAGTTTTGAATGCTTACAAGCCTGTGGTATAATAACTTAATCTATCAGCATGGCTTTAATTAAAATACTAATTTATATATTTAAAGCAGCCTTTATTATTTTTCATATTTATACAGGCAAGAGCATCAGAAAGAAACAAGTCAATACTTTTGCACTCATATTTGAGAAAAGGACACAGCTCAGGTACATTGAGAACTTTTTTTATTGCCAAGGGAATTAAACTAATACAGAACCCACCATTCA
>NW_025392709.1:0-8814 GCF_016433145.1 Gracilinanus agilis
CCTTCCATCTTGGAGTCAATACTGTGTATTGGCACCAAGGCAGAAGAGTGGTAAGAGTGGGCAATGGGGGTCAAGTGACTTGCCCATGGTCGCATAGCTGGGAAGTGTCTGAGGCCGGGTTTGAACCTAGGACCTCCTGTCTCTAGGCCTGACTCTCAATCCACTGAGCTACCCAGCTGCCCCATTCTTTTCCTTTAAAAAAAAAGTTTGTAATTCTTACATATAATTAAATGGATTGCGTGATGTAGGCTACTAAATGTTTATAACTAAATGGTTATCTATTTAAAATATGTGATTGGATGCTTCTGTCAGTAGTTCTATTAAGTATTAAATAATAATCAATCATTTATTTACCTAGAGAAAGGAATTCACTTCATTCTTATTTCATTGTATTGATTGGAAAGGATGGACTTTGGGCTGGATGACCTTAAGAGATGAAAGATTCCCATCTAGTGGCAAGTAAATGTTTTTGTGGACACAGGATTACTGAAATCCTGAGAAGGTACAAGATACTTCATATATTAGAAAGCTGGAGAGAAAAGGGATATATTTAGCTGAGGCAAGTAATAAACAGGTAATCAGGTAATAACTGTAAAACAATATTTTTTATAATGTTTAAAGGTTTAAAAAGTACTTTTCATATAACCCTTAGAAGTAAGTGGTGCAAGTACTACTGGCCTCATTTTAATGAGGAAACTGAGGCTCAAAAGGGTTGCGTTTAACAGAAAAATAAAAAAAAAAAAATGTAAATAACTTGCCCACAAACAAAAAGGCAGAAATCCTTAGAGAAAAGATTCAAACGTATCTTCCAACACAAATTCTGTTATCATTATTAGTGTTAGTGTATTTCCTCAGGTCTATACAGATAAATTGCTATGACCTCTGACTAGGTGGCAGATGAGCCAGAGATACAACATAATATAGTGGAAAGGGCATGAGATTCAGAGTCAGAAGTTCTGAATTTGAATCATAACTCCGTAACTTTGGGCAAATTAGCCAACCTTCTTGGGACTTATTCTTATCTATAAAATGATGGGTTTAGGTTAAACATTTCTGTTTCTTCCAACTCTAACTCTATGAATATATGAACAATTTCTAGTGACACTAGATAAAACATCTAGGTTCTGCTTTAAAAAATTTAAATGATTTTGAAAATGAATACGTGCAGTTGATAAATATATATCTTTATAGAAGAACAGCTCAATAAACATCATCTACCAATGTCATATGCAAAGTGTCCCAAAAGCCTCAATACACTTTTATGCTATCAAAACCTAAAACTGCATTGAAACTTTAAAGACACTGGATGTGAAGTACCATGCAAACTTCATTTGGTGATTACTCTGGAGTATTACATAAATCATTCAATTAGCATTTATTTATTATTACTTTATGCAAGAGACTATGCTAATTACTTAGAATACAAAGATAAATTGCTGGAGTCCCATTCCCAACAGAATAAGAGACTTCACCTCAATAGACAACTGTCATATCAAACTCAACATGTTCAAAGCAAGATTATTTTATTCCTTAGTAGAACTTTTCTGCCTTTACTATTTCTTGCAGTGGTCCCACCACTCATTTAGTCTTCCATGTTCAAAACAATAAGTCTCTAATCCAAGGATTGTCATAGGAAGTCATAAAAAATGAAGAACAAAGCTTTCAAAGAACCAGAAAAGGTATCATGCAGGGGATAAGTTGCAGTTGGTCCTTGAAGGATAGGTTGCATGAGAACCAATAAAAGAGACAAAAGAAAACAGAAAAGCAGAATGAGAAAAATCATTAAATTTCAAAACAAAGTATCTGGTTTTGATTCTGAATTCTTCTATATACTATTCATTTATACTTTATCTTACCTAGCCCCCACCTTAGATTGTGAGTTCTTTGAGGATAAGGTTTGTCTTTTGCATTTCCTTGTATCCCCAGTGTTTATCACAGTCTTTGACACACATAAGGGCTTAAAAAATGTTTCTTGATGGACTGACAGGTTGTATGACTTTGGGCATGTAAGTCACAGCTCTCACCCTCAGTTTTTTTCATTTGTAAAATATGTAGGTTAGAGATGATTATTTCTAGGATCCCTTCTTGCTTTAAAATGCTACTCAATTAATAGGATGATTGATTCAACCCTGACAGCAAACCACAGAGATCTTTGCCTTCATTTTATAAAGGAAAACATTATAGTTCAGAGAGGTTGTGACTTGCCAAAGGTCACACAAGCAGTAAAATGGCAGAGCTAAGATTGTACAGTAATTGTCTCTCTGGTTGATAATATGCAAAACATTTTAGACAATGTTTGTTTGTTTCTGTACTCCTTTGAAACCTGAAGAACAAAGCCTCAGGTGGTTGATAATTTTGTTTTCAAGAAATAATGGATTTGGATCCTGGTTTGCCCAATTTGAATTAACACACAATCAGTTTAGCCAAACATGAATTCCATTCAGTTTGTGAAAAGAAAGTCAAAATCACTGTATCAAGCAAATGTTTTCCTTTTTCTCTTTCCCCTCTTCCATAAAGATATTGTCCCTACCCTTAAAATAGGAGTTGTCTATGGTAGTCTTGGTGAAAGAAAGAAGAAAAGAAAAGAAAAGAAAAAAAAGAAAGAATAGAGACACTTTCAGACTACTTTTTTAACTATCCAGGATTTTATTTTTTCATCTGAGATTTTCTTTTCTTTGAAAAAAAAAGAAAAAAGAAATTCTTGCCTTCCATCTTAGAATCAGTACTGGTTCCAAGGTAGTCAAGTATTAAGGGCTAGACAGAGGGGATTAAGTGATTTAACCAGTCACAAAACTAGGAAGAATTTGAATCCAGGATCTCTAGTCTCTAGTCCTACTTCTCAATCCACTAGCCACCTAGCTTCTCCTTTGAGATTTTCTTAAGTGCTTTTAAAGGTATAGTTCCTATGATGTGGGAAAGCTCTGAAGTAAAACCCTGGGCTCAGGAGTGACAGACTCCAATAGCTTAAAAGTAAGAGATTTATTAAATTGAATGTATGCTGAATAATTAGGTTAAATGGCCAGGGAGGCAGGAGTAGGTAAAATACCAGCTCTCGGAGGAGATGGGATCTTGGCTTCTTATGCCCTCTTGACAATAGGGGCAATATGGCCTGTGGAGGTGAATCAGTAATAAAGTAATGTTTTGATTTGGGAGGGCCTAAGGAATGTCTGGTGAGGTTTTATGTCCTGAGGGCTCAAGGGATGAGCTGTAAGATTTCAAGGGGTGATTAAATTAGATACTGCCCAAAGCTTATCAGGGTGAAACTGGGAGGTGCATATCTATGTTAATCAAAGATCTAGCTGGGGTGGGGGGGGTAGTCTGAGGGGAATATTTCTCTCAGGGATCTTAAAGGAATTTACTACATCCTTTTTGACATAGACCATTTCTGAAGTTTGGGATATCCAGAGGGACATTAAGCACTTCGAGGGTGAGAAAAATAGATCATATTCCACATTTTCCACCAGTTTCAGGGGTTTACTCCCAAAAGAATAACTCCTACTGTTGTAGGAGAGCTTTGAGATAAAACCCCAGGTTCAAGACAGGTTACCCTTTGCAGAAATGTAAGACTCTAAAACTTAGCTTAAAAATAAAAAGAGGAATTTATTAATTTGGAATGTTGTGGGGGAACTTTAGGTGAACCCAAGGTTTGGGACAGGTACCCTTTACAAGAATTCAAGACTCTAAAACTTAGCTTAGGAATAAAAAGAGAAATTTATTAATTTGGAATTCATGTTGAAGTGGCTCAGAGAACAATGCAAGTGGGGCACTGCTTCCTAGAGGAGATGGATTCTGGCTTTTATATACCCTTTTGACAACAGGGGTGCTATGACCAGGGATGAGGGAGTGGAATGAGGTTGGGCAAAAGTAGCGGATGTTTGTTATCTGACTGGAGCTAGAGTGATGTTTTGTGTCCCAAAGACACAAAGGGTGACTCGGAATAGTTCAAGGGACAAGTAGATGTCCTAGATACAACCAGATGCTATCAAAGCATAACCAGATGTATATCTATGTCCATCTCAAAATCTAGGGGAGAATCCAAGGAATATTTCTCTCAGGAGTCTTTCCTTATCATGGAACCCTGATGCCCAGAGTCACCTTTTCCTCAACATTAACAAGAATGCAAGGAAGGAAAGGAATTTCCTGCTTTCTGTTTGACCTGAAACACTTCTAAGATTTGGGATGTCCAAGGGAAACCCAGGGTCCCAAGTAAGAGAGTCATGATGAGAGGCCAGAGGAGATAGATAGGAGGATTTTATACCCTTTTGACAACAGGGCGTATGTGACTAGAGAAAGGACAATGATGGTATGTTACTGGGTCTCTGGAACCCAAGATAGGTCACGTGGTTATGTCCTATGATTCAAAGTCAAAAGGGGGTAAACTGTCCAGTTTAGAAGATAATCAGATTCCTGGGATGTAAAAGAGATGCTTATCAAGAGCAATCTGGGAGATGCCTAACTGTGCTCATCAAGAATAAAGAGGGAGGCAAGAGGGGCTCAAAGTCACCTTTCTATAACTGTAGGAATGCAAGGAAAAATAAATCTTTTATGTACTCTGACTGGGATACAATCTGGAGTTTGGGGGTTTCTAGAGAAAGCTTGTACCCCCATATCTTTACCACTATCCTCCAACTGGCTTCCTTTCTGGCTTCTCCCTTTGTTATGCAAACTTTCACCTTCTACTCTAAGGAGCTGGGCGTTAATCCCTCTGGGCAGTTATAACTTAATCTATGGGCCTTCACCCTTTGCTGTGCAACTGGCATTACAAAAATTGTATTTAGTAACATACCTACTACTTGCAGTAGACAGGAAACCCTGCAACAGCTGACACTAGCCAGTGATAAAGTCCTACCCCCATTTGTTGGGTGTGGAACCCAAAGAGTTGCACCAGATGGTTAGACATGGATGCCTGTGGATTGATTTAGCAAACTTCTCTCTACACATTATTTTTTATCAGAATCACTCTTCTATGCTTCCATGTAACTAGATTATCAACCTTATTGTCACCTCAGACTTGTTATTCACCCTTTGTCCCATTTATCCAAGCAGTTACCAAATTCAGTTTCTCCCTCCCCATCTTTTTCATCCTTTTCTCTACTCACACAGCTACCCAATCTCATTGGTTTCAGAATCTTTGTCACTGTTTACCAACACTATGGCTTCCAACACCTAATTGGACTCTTTAGTTTCAAGTCTCTCCTTTTTTTATAATTCAACCAAAGTTCTTTCCTTAAATGTCACCTACTTTTCAATTACCTCCAGGGGTTCCCTATTGACTCTCTGATCAAATGTTACTTCATTTTTATTTCATTCTCTTTTATTTTATATTTGTACTGATCTTATAAAGTACATAATTATTAGTAGAATGATTTTGTTCTTATTCCGTCCTTTTTAATACTGTTTGACTCTCTGTAACCGATAATGGAGTGGTTTGCCACTTCTTTCTGCTGTTCCTTTTAACAGATGAGGAAAATGAGTCAAACAAGGTTAAGTGACTTGCTCAGGACCACACAGCTAATAAGACCTTAGATAGATCTCCTTTGAACGCAGGTCTTCCTGACACCAGGCAGAGTAGTCTACCTACTCTGTCAGGTAACTGCAGTACAGGTATTTAATTTATATATTATGAATATATTGAGGATAAATATTTTCTATTTTTAATGATGGTTTTATGTTATAAAAAGAAATGGAGACCATTGCTCTGGGCATGAAAGAACTCTTGAGACTTTGTAGTCAAATCCCAGTCAAGGTTTGGTTACATAGAACACTCTACTGACACACAAAATTGCTGCCAGAGTACATTAAATAATTTTTGGGTTACTAAGTGTTTTCAATTTTCCCATCCAAAGTAGGAGACACTTTTTTAAGTAAGTGAGCAGTTGATGAGCTGTGAGCTGTGGTTAAATGGATGATCAACATTTTAAAGGGCAATTGCTAACAAGTACTAATGTGGGTAGCCCACTGCTCAAGTTTGACCTTTCACTAACATTCACCTCAAAATGGTTTAGCTTCATTATCCAGCAATATCTATTCCTCTTGTCTTCTCTCTCCCAAGGTGTGTCTTTGCTTCCAGGCTTTCTCTTTTCTTATCTTTACTCCCACTATTTTCCCCTTCTTTTCCCTCTCTTATCCAATTTCTCTTCCTCAGTATTTTTGTTTATATCTCTCCACCCAGATCCCTCATTCATTTTCCCTTTTTTCCCCACCTCTCTTATTTTTTTGCTAGTATTCCTTTGTCTTAATTCCACCTTTTGCCTCATTAACAGACTATAAATTTCAGAATTTTTTTTTTTGTATTTGTGGTAAAACATCAAAGTTTTAAGTTCTTTCTAAGTTTGAGTATTTTCCATTTCTTTTCCTAATTAAAATAAAAATCTAAAATCTTTTATGAGGGACCCTCAATTGATTTTATTTTATTTTTGTTCATTGGTTCAATGGCTTCTGAGAAAAAAAATTCTTAGACTTGTTCTACTTAAAAAGTACTTAAAGTGTGTTTTCTGGGGACCCCTGGGAGTTTCTGAGACCCTTTCTGTGGGTCTGTGAGGTAAAAAAAATTTTTTTTTTTGTAATAATACATTTCAATAATAAAACTTTAACTTTCTGATATGGCAAACATTGATAGCTAGCACCCATATTAAAAAGATGTTCTTTGGGTGATGGGTAATAATTTTTTAACTGTGTTAAAGAGGCCAAAATTTTTGAATATTGCTTCTCTAAAGGTTCCTTTTGGCCTGGTGGTGTTGTGAATAAATACTTTTAGAGCTCTTGATGAAGTGACTGGTTGGTATCTCTTCTCACTTGCCCAGTTCAAATCCAGTTCAATTCAAATTCCATCTCTCCATTTATTTTGTACCTATGTAGCATAAATTTACATGTGTATATGCTGTCTCCCCCAATAAAACATCAACTTCATGAGATCCAAGGAATTTTTTAGTCTCAAACTCTTAGTCCTTCATATGGTACCTGACTCATAGAGGACAAATAATTAATGGTGGATGATGCATTGAGTGAGTGAGTAATTTCTTGTCTTTCTACTGCTGTTGCAGCAGCCTAAAGTTGTGATAACTTCTTTGGTAGCTGAATCACACTGTACAGTGGGTTTGGTATTTGCAGTCCTTTCTGAGATATGATCCAGATTAGATTAGCTGATATAATGTACAATGTGCTATATAAAGAAGAGAACTCATGAAGTTGAGTTGCTCTTAATCTCATAGTCTCATGTGGGCTTGTGGTCAAATAAAACACCTACATCTTTTTCACTTGTAATACTGCCAAGCTTCCTACACTAAAGGATTTCTTTTCTAGAGTTGATAACCATATTTCTTGCTCTAGCTTCCTTAATTTAGTGAATATTTACTTTCATCTCAGTGCTTGAATTGGCCTTCCATGAGAAGAGGCTCCTTCCTGCTTTGTGGTTCCTGTCCTGTAGAACCTCCTCTCATTTTTGATATTCTATTCTCTCTCCTTATACTTTCTCAACAATAAATTTTCCCTTTTCCTTCCATCGCCTCTCCCTCCCCCCCAAATCTCCTATTACCCATTAGAATCTTCTTTCCATCTTCTTTTTTTAGGTCATTTCCTTCTCTTAATTTAGGAACTCATTGTCCTCGCTAATCAACCCAAATACAGAGAGATGCTTATTCTCCAAGCCTCCCTTGTTTCTCCCCTAGCTGGTGGAGAAGAGCCATTGCATTGCACTTGTAGTAAAGATTAGTGGTGATTGCAGGAGGTAGTAAGAGACACACTGGGCATCCCATTCTGGTCATTGTCACTGTTCCCATGGTATCCATATTTCCTCCAACTCTTGATTAACTAATAGTTTTTCCTAACTTTCATAGAAACTCTGTCTGTAAATTGCCTTTGGTGCTGCTTGACTTTCCCACTGTGGGAAGGATTAAATGTGAATTTATGGACACTGTGCCTGAGACTCCTGCCTAGAGCCTGACAGTGATACCTTAGAGACAACAACTATGAAATAGAAATAATATTCTGGATTTGGAATCAGGAATAAATCATTTTGAATCCCTGAATCCTCTGACCTTTAATAGTTGTGTGGTCCTGGGTTAGTCATTAACATCTTTAAGCTTATCTATAAAATGGAAATTGATTGATCTCATGGTCCTATTGGGGAAGACTCAAATGAGATAATTTACAAAGTTAAATGGCTTTTTGTAAACACTGAGGTGCTGAATCACTGATAAATAAGATAATGATCATAGGATCATAAATTTAGAGCTAAAAGGGACTCAGAAATTGAGTTCAACCCCCTTATTTCCTAAATAAGGAAATTCAGGCTAACCTACCCCAACTGAATTGTATAAGACCACCAGGATCACAAATGACAGAGCCAGGATAGTAAAAATTATAAAGATCTCAGTACTGAATCTGGTCACTTCTTTGGATCTTATTAAACTTAAATAGATGTAATAAGAATTGGAAGTTTCCTACATGTTGTCCAGTAGTAAATTCAGTAATAGACCATATCTAAAATTCTGTGTTCACTTATTGGTGCTATATTTTAAGAAGGACACTGATGAGCTTGAGAGTATTAAGAAGAGGGTGACTAGAAAATTGAAAGGCCTCAAATTCATGTCACTTATTTCCTTCAAAATTCAACTCGTGCTATCTCTGCCATGATCCCTTTCATGATTTCTTCTCATTCTATTCTACCATGGCTTTACTTTGTAAATGTTTTGTACTCATTTGTATATTCACACATTATCTTTCAGATTAGAATATGAGGTCTTTGAAGAGAGGTATTATTTCACACCTCTCTCTCTCTCTCTCTCTCTCTCTCTCTCTCTCTCTCTCTCTCTC
>NW_025392710.1:0-2879 GCF_016433145.1 Gracilinanus agilis
TATATATATATATATCCATCCTGGACAATGTCTTCTATGATGTGGGGAGGGAAGACACTTGTAAATAAATTCTATTAATAAAAATAAAAGATTTAAGGAAGATTCTGAAATGATACACCTAGTTAACTGAAAGAATGGTAACTTCTGGGAGCTCCTGAGTCTGATCTGGTACAAGACTTAGCTAAATTAGGTCTGTGGGGCTTGGAAAAGAATAGTGGGAGAGAGAGAGAAGAAATAGTGGAAAGCAGAGAAGGGCTCCCAACATGAGCTCAAACAATACAGAAAACAGTCCTTGGCTTCAGTGGTCATTCTTCCTAGTAAGGAATAATGAGAAGGTATCTCAGTAAAAGGAGGGGTGGGGGGAATGTCTCTCAGTATTCTCTGATCTTGAAGAGACAAAGTAATTATGGCATTGTTGGAACTTTACAGGAAGAAGGGTCTTAAGAGGCTATCTAATCCAGGCCTCTGATTCCAGGTCATATTGTACCTAAACCTTTTCTTTTCTGCCTAGGGTATAATGGTTAGAGCTGGAGTTGGGAACCTAAAGTAAGGAAGGTGTTCTAGGTTGGGCTGGACACAAGCCAATCCCCTGGTGTTTAGGTTCAATATTTGATATAAATAGAAATTAAATGATTCAACCAACAGTTAAAAAATGAGATTTACTTGGTCATAGCAGGAGAAGGATGTTCAACAAGGGTAGGCATTGAGGACACCTTATGTTAATTCAGCTTGTAGCCTCCGTTAGCCATTGGTAATTTAGCAGCCAAGTCTGGAAGAACCTTTCAAGCTCCTTGTGGCTGGGTGATGAAGAAGAGGTGTCGACAGTCTGAGTCTATAGCCCTCTGAATCAATCGAATCTCTACAAAGTTCTTAATTGCCTTAAAGGGAAACTAGCCTCAATTGCCCAGGGAAGGGGTTAGGTCAGGATATTGCTCCTATCACAGAAAGTCTGGGTTTGAATCCTTTCTCACTCACTTCCTATGTAGACCAGTCACTTCACTGGACCTCAGTTTCTTTATATGTCAATGCACCTACTTTATTATTGTTGTTCAGTCATTCAGGCATGTCCAACTCTTTATGACCTGTCTGGGGTTTTCTTGGCAAAGATATTGTCCTTCTCCAGTGGTTTAAGGCAAACAGAAGTTAAGTGACCTGCCCAGGGTCCAAGACTGGATTTGAACTGTGTAATTAGAATGTTGTACCCTAAAGACTCCATACCCCATAATTCTTTTTCTCATCTCCAAATTCCTTTTTCTTTCATCCCCATGTTGCATCCTCACATTTTGTAAAATAATTCTATGTAACTCCACCCTCTTGCCCTCTTCTATCACATTTGCAGCTGGGAAAGCTGGCTTTACTCAGATTTTTACTTTTGTCATTTTATTCCTTTTATTTCAAGTGATTATTAATAAATCTTATAAAATATAATACTTGGAGTTACTGTATATTAATTTTTTTAAACCCTTACTTTCCGTCTTGGAGTCAATATTGTGTATTGGCTCCAAGGCAGAAGAGTGGTAAGGGTAGGCAATGGGGGTCAAGTGACTTGCCCAGGGTCACACAGCTGGGAAGTGTCTGAGGCCAGATTTGAACCTAGGACCTCCCATCTCTAGGCCTGGCTCTCAGTCCACTGAGCTACCCAGCTGCCCCCTGTATATTAATTTTTGAGCTTACAGAACTCAGATTTTCTTGACTCCAGACCTAGCTGCCTCCTACTTTATAGGGCAATTGAAAAGCTGGAATGACCTAATGAATGTAAAGTGCTTTGCAAAGCTTAAAGCACTATACAAATGCCATTTTAAATTATTATTATTAATACTATTCTCAACCAATCAGCAAATATTTATTAAGTATTGTCTGCATGGCAGGCACTTTGCAGGAGGTGCTAGGGATACAAAGATAAAAATAGAATAATCTTTACCCTTAAGGAGCTTCCATTCTATCACAGGAAGCAACATGCACATGTATAAGTGTATAAAGTATAGATGAGGGGACAGCTAGTGTGATAGAGAGCCAGACCAAGAATCAGGTAGTCCTGGGTTCATATTTGACTTCAGATACTTTTTAGCTGTGTGATCCTGGACAAGTCACTTAACCTCTGTTGCCTAGCCCTTACTGCTCCTCTGCCTTAGAACCCATACACAGTATTGATTCTAAGATGGAAGGTAAGGGTTTGGGGTTTTTTTTTTAAGAGTATATGAAAAGTAAATCAGGTAACTTTAGGATAAAAGGAGCACTTGGTGAATAGGGAGAGGCATTAGGCAAGAGTTTGAGGGAAACTAGGGATTCTAAGAGGCAGAAATAAGGCCTATTCTGGGCCTCAGTGTCCTTATCTGAAAAATAAAGGTCTTGGACTTGCCCAAAGTCACCCAGGTACTAAGAGACAGAGGTAGGATTTGCTTTCCCCCCTTAACCTATTATTATTGTTAACTCTGCAAGAGGCACTCTGGCAAGTGAAAGGATACAAGGCATCCAGCTTCTCTTTCTTTTCTTCCTCCTCCTCCATCTTCTCTCTTCTATCAGCATTTCTTTCTCTGATTTTATCAGCTTTCATGGGTTCAACTATGGGATGACTCCCAGATCTAGATATCTGGCCCTAATCTTTCTCCTCAGCTCAGGCCCCACGTGGACATCTGAGGGACATCTCTAATTCAACAATTGGAAATTAAAGTCTTTATCTAAACCCTCCCTTCTTACAAATTTCACTCTTACTATTGACAACACCTCCATTCTTCCAGTCCTCAAAGCCAAAATCTTTAGGTCATTCTACACTCTTAACTTTCCCCTCACCCATTCAGAGCCAATCAACTGAGAAGTCTTGTTAATTCTCCCTCCATAGCATCTCTCTCTCTCTCTCTCTCTCTCTCTCTCTCTCTCTC
>NW_025392711.1:0-4334 GCF_016433145.1 Gracilinanus agilis
CAATTCCACAATTGATAGATGGACAAGGGACATGAATAGACCATTTTCTAATAAAGAAATCAAAACTATCAATAAGCACATGAGAAAGTGTTATAAATCTCTAATAATTAGAGAAATGCAAATCAAAACAACTCTGAGATACAACCTCACACCTAGCAGATTGGCTAAAATGACAGCAAAGGAGAATAATGAATGTTGGAAGGGATGTGTCAAAATAGGGACATGAATGCTTTGCTGGTGGAGTTGTGAACTGATCCAGCCATTCTGGATGGCAATTTAGAACTATGACCAAAGAGCTCTAAAAGATTGCCTGCCCTTTGATGCAGCTCTACCAATGCTCGGTTTGTACCCCAGAGTGATTATAGGGGAAAAGACTTGCACAAAAATATTTATAGCCGTGTTCTTTGTGGTGGCAAAAAACTGGAAAATGAGGGTATGCCCTTCAATTGGGGAATGACTAAACAACCCCTCGTATCTGTTGGTGATGGAATACTATTGTGCTCAATGGAATAAAGAACTGGAGAATTCCATGTGAAGTGGACAGACCTCCAGGAATTGATGCAGAGTGAAAGGAGCAGAAGCAAGAGAACACTGTATACAGAGACTGATACACTGTGGTAAAAATAAAGGTAATAGACTTCTATACTAGCAGCAATACAGTGACCCAGGACAGTTCTGAGGGATTCATGGAAAAGAATGCTATTCCCATTCAGAGGAAGGACTACAGGAGTGGAAAAACAGAAGAAGAAAACAACCACTTGAACACATGGGGAGATACGCACACGATTTGGGAAATAGACTCTAAATGACCACCGCAATGCAGTAATATGGAAATAGGTCTTGAAACGATGACACATGTAAAAACCAGTGGAAATACATGTTGGCTATGTGAAGGTTCAGGGTGCAGTACGGGGGGGTCGGTGGAGGTGAGAGTAAGAACATGAACCATGGAAAATTTTTCTATAAAAAATAATATAAAATCAGAAGGGAAGACCTCATCTCTAATGAAGAGGAAATTAAGGCAATCTTTAAAAACTGTTTTGCCCAATTACGTGGCAATAAATATTTGGCAATCTAGGTGATACGGATGAATAAACCATTCATCTAAGTGACCATATCAACAAGCAAACCAACAGAAATCACATGATTATCTCAATAGATACAGAAAAATCTTTTGACAAAAGACAATACTTATTCCCACTGAAAAAACTTGAAAATTGAGGAATAGAAGGGCCTTTCCTAAAAAATAAGAAAGAGTATATATTTCAATCCATCAGCAAGCATTATCTGCAGTGTCGATAAATTAGCAGGCTTCCCAATCAGGTCAAGAGTGAAGCAAGGATGCCCATTTTCACCTCTATTATTTCACAGCGTACTGGAACCACCAGCAGAAGCAATTAGAGAAGAAAAGGAAATTGGAGGTATTAAAATAGGCAGTGAGTAGACCAAGCTATCCCTCTTTGTGGATGTTATGATGTTCTACTTAAAAAATCCTAGAGAATCAATAAAACGCTAGTGGAAATGATCAACAGCTTAAGCAAAGTTGCAGGATACAAAAGAAACTCACAGAAATCATCAGCATTTCTATATAATTCTAATAAATCCCAGCAGAAAGAGTTAAAAACAGCCAGCCTTTTCTTTGTTCATTCCCTAGAGGCAGGTACCACTGGCAAGCTCCATGTGCTGTCAAGCTTCAGCTTAGACTCTTCCCCTGTGTTCAATCAGTCCACATCCTGGACTAGCATCTCTTCTCCTGGGATGACCCAACAATATTTTTACCCCCCACTGGCTCAGAGCAGAACAAAGAAGAAAAAGCAGAACAAGGGTAGATGGGAGAACAAAGGAAACTAGGTAATCACATCATCCTCAGCTGTCAAGGAGACCCAGTGGACATCTGTCTCTTCCCCCTCAGGGTCTATATTTACAAGCAGACATCCCTTCCTCATTTCTGCTTTAGGCCCTAATGCTTCCATTTCAGCCCTATTCACCAGCACTTGTGAACTCCTCCTTACTTTCTAGAGGGTCAAATTTGAGTGTGTGGGGGGGGTTGATTCTTTTGTGTCTTGAGGTTTGAAGAATCCCTGTGTCATTGATGGGAAGCTATTTCTTTCCTTGATAGTTCCCCTCAGGCCCTCTATTTGCATCCACTCAAGATCACTGACCTGTGTTGAGCACTCTAAGTCTCTGAAGTGGTCTTGAGGGTAGCCTTATGATCCTTGGGGTTAAAATGACTTTCTCTTTTGGGCAGAAATTGCATTTTCTCATTCTGGACAAATAGTTTTGGTGTGATTCAGAATTAAACTGTGGAAGGAGGATAATCCTGGAGGTACTTTAGAGAAGGGAAGAAGTAAACAAAGACACAGACATTATACACCTGAACCTCTGGAGGCCCATAGGTCTTTTCACGCTGCTTTTTATCTGAGAGGACTCCCTGCGTGGCATAGAGCAAATACTCAGTAAATTTATACAGATGGATAGTTTGACCAACTTGCCTTTTTTCCCAGCATAAACGAGAGCCTGGGTATTGGCACCCCCATTACAGGCTCAAACTCACATGAAGGTACCAAGTTACCAGCCAATGAGCCCTAGTGCCCACCACTACTGTCAGTCTATCAAGTTAGGAAAAGCTCTCCTGTCCCCCTGGTACTGGACAAAGCTTCATGTATGCTCAGTTTCTCTTAACTTCTTTTGGAAGGTCTCAATTTCAGGGATAATTTTGGGGTCCTAGAGACTTCATAATTGTTTATTTCTGGACATATTTTAATCTTATCTTCCTTGAATTCTCCATTTGAAACCTTTTCCTACTATTTCTATTCCTTTGGGATTGTAAATTTGGACTCTTTTCTTTGGAAGATGTAGAGGAAGGAAGGTTTTGCCCATTGATTTTCCTTCTTAAATTTTATTCCAAAGTTTACAAAACGAAATAAAACAAACACTTCTATACACAAAGAACAAGATTATACATACATGAAGTCACAAATCTCTGCTATGTTTAACTTCCTTTAATTCGCATCTAAATAATAAATTCTGAACACAAGTATCCCAGCCCCTTCCCACCCTATCTGCATCATAGAAAGTATCCTATGGGAGACCAGGATGTCCATACAAATTAAATCTTTAATGTTTTCACCTTTCAGTTTACACACTGGAGGTAACACTCACAGTTTATTCTGGCATCATTAATTCTGTCTTTGTGTATAATGTTCTCTTGGATGTACTCATTTTACTGTCCTTTAGGCGGTGTATTTCTTTCCAAGTACCTGAGAAATGCGTCAGTTCCTCACTTCTTACAACAGAGTAGTGTGCAATCACAATCATATACAACCACTGGGATAGTCAATTCCCAGTTATTGGGCCTCCCTTCAGTTTCCAATTCTTTGCCACCACAAAGTGAGCTACTATTAAATATTTTGGAGTATACAAGTTCTTTTCCCTTTCCCCTGCTCTCCTTGGAAAACAGACACAGCTATGGGATACCCAAGTCAATACAATTTTATAACTCTGTAGGTATAATTCTGAATAACTCCGTACATTGGATGGATGGGTTGGTATACAGCTCCAGCTACAGTGTATTAATGTTTTCATTTTTCCACATCCCCTCCAATAGTTGCCCTTTGTTCAGTTTAGCCAATTTGATGAGTATGGAAGGTTATATCTCAGAAGTTTCCATTTCTCTAATAACTTTTTTTCAGATAACTATATATGGCTTTGATTTCTTCATCCAAAATGTGTCTGTTGATAACTTTGGTCCATTTATCAGTTGGAGGATGACTCTTTTTTTCTTATAAACACTGCAAAGTTCTCTATATAGTTGAGAAATAAGTGTGTAAAAATGGCTTTCCAATTTTCTGCTTTCCTTCTAATCTTCCCAGCATTTATTTGATTTGTACAATAATCTTTCAAATTAATGTACTCACAATTATCCATTTTACATTTCACAATGCTCTCTGCTCAGTCCACCAACCCCCACTGGGAATTCTGCTATAGGAAAACAATGCCCAGAGACAGCCCAAAACAATCATTTCTTTCCTTTAAGGACCACCCCATCCTCAGAACTCCTGAAGCTTCTTCAAGAGCGTCTATGGACACTAACTTTCTCCCACATTGTTCCACATCAGTTGAGTCTAAGGGTATGGTAGACTCCAATCCTTCCTCAGACATCAGCCCAAAAGAGATCTTTTTTTTTTAGGCACCCCTAGTGAATCCACAACAACAGGGTGGGAACCAACACTACCAGACATCCTGAAACTTTCTGGGGGACTCCTTCGACAAAAAGATCTCTTCTTCAGGGGAAGGCATCAGCCCAACATTTCCTGTCTTCATCTGACTCAGTC
>NW_025392712.1:0-2052 GCF_016433145.1 Gracilinanus agilis
TTCAGGTCAATTATTATTGGATGGTTCTAGATCATAATGATTCTCTATATTTGTTTACATAACTGATGCTACTTGTTTCTTTTCATTTATTTTTTTAGTATGGTGAACTTAGAAATTGGAATCCTTTGATAGCAAATGTAAACATTATTTCTCTGTATTTTTTCTTGTTAATGACAATTCTAAATATGGATTGCCTGTGTTAGTCTACCAGTTATTCCCGGATCCAATGCATTCTTTACAACAATGAATTTGTATGCATTTTCACATATTTTATATAGATGCCTACAATGGGTGTGTATATTCATTTCGTGCCCAATACAATGAAAGCTCTCTGAATGCAGGAATTATTTCTTTGTCTTTGTATCTGTGCATTTGGCATAAGGACTGCCACAAAGTGGTAATCGATTGATAATTTATTAAATTGTTGGATTTAAAAACCAGCCTTACAGACTACTGGACTATTTCTAGCCTGTTCATTAAGCTGCTTCCTGGCCCCCACCTTGTTAAGTCTCCTGAAACCCCCAGCCTCAAATGTTTCCCAGCACATAAATGTCTTTCTTACCTTCCCCCTGACAGGCCTAAAATTAATCTCCAGGCCAAATAGTTCCCAAAACATAACTGTCTTCCTTATCTCTGCCCTTGATGGATGGTAGCCAAATGCTTCCTGACCCCTGACCCTGTACCCCTTGATGAATGGCCCCTGACCCCCTGACCCTTTCCCCCCTTGATGGATGGCAACCAGATACTTCCTGATTCCCTATCCCTGACCCCCTTTTTGATGATTACCAGATGTTTCCTAATACCTTTCCTTGATGAGGTCTGTTCCAAACCCCCTCCCCAATATTCCTACATAAACCCTTGATTGAAGAAACCACAGGGTCAGTAACTATGGAAGGCTTTCTGCTTACTGACCCTAGCTGTGGCTAGCGAATAAACGGGCCTCTTCTTGCTTATTGCATTGTCAGTGTGTTTCCTGCCAAGACCTAACTTGGGAAGGACTCCAGAATCTCGGTCCAACAAAATGGCTGGCAGATTTGCTATAGAGAAATATTTTATTTTATAAGTGGTCCTCTTTTTAACATCAGGAAATTGTTCCTATTTCCTAACTTCTTCAAAAATGAATTCAACAAGCCTGTAATATTTGGGCTTAAAATTGTGGTTTATGATAGTAAAGGAATACTATTTTGTTATAAGGAAGGATGATCTGTTTGATTTCTATAAAAACTTGGAAGATCTCCATGAACTGATGCAGAGTGAAATCAGCAGAACCAGGAGAATATTGTACACAGAGACTGTAACATTGTGGGACAATGAAATGTGATTGACTTTGTTATTATACACAACAAGCAAAGCAGTGATCCTGGACAATCCTGAGGGGCTTAAGAGAAAGAATGCTGTCTACATTGAGAGAAAGAACTGTAGGAGTAAAAATGCAGAAAAACAACATATAATTCATCCCTTGTTTATATGGGTAGAGGATTTTAGGTTTTGGTTTTAAAAGATTACTCTATTACAAAAATGAAAAATATGAAAATAAGTATTGAGATAATACATGTATAAGCCAACAAAAATGCTAGTCTGGTCCTGGAAGGGGGAGGGAAGTCAAGAGGGAGAGAATATGAATCATGTAACCATGGAAAAATCCTGAAAAACTCCATATTAAAAAAGAAAAAAGAAAATAATGTCTCTGTTTATTCAGATAGCTTAAAACCAGTTTCTCATTGAATCACTGAATATGTTTCACTTCTTTCTGGAAGATTGAATTGATCATATCACATACAAGCTCATTTTGATCCATGAGAACCTTTTGAAGTCTACCCAAGAAATAGCATTTCAAAAACCCTCTCTTGCCCCCTAGAATTATACTTGCTTCTGTAGGCTTTATTTTCCCTAGGTAACCCCCTTCTTCCATTTTGCTTTTCCCTCCTTGAATCTTTCATGTCCCAAATAAAACTTTGAATTGTCTTAATGAAAGTGGACATGAAAATCAAAGGAGGTTTGTGTGTTGGTAATGTCACAAATTTCTGTCAAACACTATAATTTTATTGTCTT
>NW_025392713.1:0-3432 GCF_016433145.1 Gracilinanus agilis
AAAAAAAAAGAAAAGAAAGTGTATTCAGAATTTATTCTTGCAACTCAGTCCAAGTATCTAGGTATCAGTGTCATTCATTACAATTTTCCCCTTTCCCTTTGGGTCCTAGAACTGGATCCAACATTTGAAGAAGAAGAAGAAGAAAGAAGAAAGAAGGAAGAAGAAGAAANAGGTAGAAGAAGAAGAAGAAGAAGAAGAAGAAGAAGAAGAAGAAGAAGAAAAGAACTCACATTTACAAAAAATCTTTAAAATTGGTCTTGTAACAACCCATGAAGTAAGTACCAAAGTGGGGATCATTTTCCAGAAAAGAAGACTGAGGCTGAGAGAGGTGACTGGTTCAGGATCACACAACTAATGAGTGTCTGAGGCAGGAAGGGTATGAAACCAGGTCATCATCTATTAAGCGACACTGCTCCATCTTTGCCTGGAGTGGAACATAGTGAAACAATTGCTGTGACTTACAGAGAATTCTGTTCATAGCCAGACGAGGTGAGATTGATTACCATTAACTGTTGCTGTTCAGTCGTTGATTCTTCATGATGCTATGGCCCACTGCTGTCCCTGGAGTTTTCTTGGCAAGGGTACTGGACCGTTTTGCCATTTCCTTCTCTAGTAGATCCTTTTGTCAGGTAACCCAGAGGTTAAGTGACTTGTGCAGGGTCACATAGCTAGGAAGTATCTGAAGCCAGATTTGTACTCAGGTCTTCCTATTTTGGGACAGCTCAGTGCTTATAAAGAGTGCCAGATCTGGAGTCAGGAAGACTTCTTGAGTTCATATCTGACCTCAGATATTACTAACTGGGTGACCCTGGGCAAGTCCCTTAACCTTGCTTGCCTCAGTTTCTTCATCTGTAAAATGAGTTGGAGAAGGAAATGGCAAACTAGCTGTGTGACCCTGGGCAAGTCACTTAACTCTGTTTGCCTCATTCTCCTCATCTGTCAAATGAGCTGGAGAAAGAAATGGCAAACTAGCTGTGTGGCCCTGGGCAAGTTGCTTAATTCTGTTTGCCTCAGTCTCCTCATCTGTAAAATGAGTTGGAGAAGGCAATGGCAAACCATTCCAGGATCTTTGCCAAGAAAACCCCAAATGGGGTCATGATGAGGCAGATAGGACCTGAACTACTGACTCCAGGCTCAGTGCTCTAGCCACTGAACCACAGCTATTTCTATTACCATGGATATTTTAATATTAAAGTTGAGGTCTGGGCAACCTGTGCTCTCTCTCCCTGCCATGCTCTATTGTCCTTTTGCCAGGAGCAAAGCCCCCTCCCTCTCTCCTGCTACTCCCCCCATCCCCCCAAGGTGAGATTGAGTTTTTGAAATTCCTTTGCATTTTCTTATGCCCAATGCTATCCCCCGACTCTGGGCTCAGCAGACTCTTTGCTATCTTGATTCGTTTAAAAATGAGATTAAATATGGTCAACTCCAGCTGTGTCTTTAGCTAGCTGTGTGACTTTGGGTCAGTTAATTATCCTCCCAGCCTTGAGGTCCTTAAATAGGGGGAGGGGCTGTGGCTTGGCGGCAGGTAGGGGGCTCCAAGGGTGCTTCCTGATCCTCAGAACTGGGTGATCCTCGTGGATAGAAGTCTGCCTTCTGTTTTCCTGCAAGACGTTGGTTTCTGAAAAGTGCAAAATGGTTCAGAAGCCATTTCAAAAATGAAAACGGCCTGAATCAGAGGGTGAGCCCCGATTCCCAGAACCACAAATAGAGTATATAGTGTACTGAGGTGGTGGAGGGAAGAGGCAGCCCAGAAAAGGCTGGAAAGAGGCTGAGACCTGTCTCCTGGATCTTTCTTCCTCTCCAACACTCTCCTCCTTTCCCTTCCCTTTCCCTTCCTTTCCTCCCCTCTCTCTTCCTTTCCTTTCCTTTCCTTTCCTTTCCTTTCCTTTCCTTTCCTTTCCTTTCCTCTCCTCTCCTCTCCTCCCCTCCCCTTTCCCTTCCCTTCTCCTCTTCCTCTCCATATTATTTTCTTTCGTCTTCCTTTTCTACAATAAAAGCCATGAACCACCTGTCTCCATCATCTCCATCTTTTCAATTTGGGGGGGGGGTCAGTCATCTCCATTAACTATTTAGAGGTGGGATAAGGGGGTCAAATGTGGGTCATTTGCCCCCGTTGGGGAAAACCTCATTTTTCAGGCCCTTCAGAGTCCCAGGGCTCTCTGCTAAACTGCCACAGTAGCTCCAGAAGGTACTTTGAATTTATTTGAGGCGTTTGGCTTCCGAGTGGCTGGCAGGAAGTACTGGAAAGGTGCTGGGGTTCTCCTTCTGAGGATGGGGAGTTGTGAGGGTGGGTGGGACGGGGCGGGTCCCTCGAAACTCTCTTGCTTGTTGCTAAGGTGGGCGTCAACAGAATCTAGAGCGGCCTGGTTAAACTTCGCCAGCCTTTACTGTTGGTGATGGGGGGAGGAGGGGCGTGAGTTTTGAGGAAGATCACAGACCTTGAAGGAACCCTACAGAGGTTAAGTGACTTGGCTCCAATAGGTAGAGAGTGGCTGAGCTGGGACTTAAATCTGCGATTCCATCCCGGATGATAGGACAGCGGACCTGGAACTGTTTCATTAACCCTTCGCTAGTCCGTACTCCCGGTTTGGGGCGAGGGGTTCCATGCCAGAGTTTGCTATTTAGACCTGTTCTCATGAACCCTTTGCTAGCCTCTGCTCCTTGTGAGGGTGGCGGGGTTCCATCACAGTGTTTGGCGGCTAGGCTTATTCCATTAACCCTTTGCTAACCGCCCCCCCCCCATTTTGGCGGGACGGGTTCCATTGCGGGGTTTGGCTGCTAGGCTTGTCCTATTAACCCTTTGCTAGCGCCTCTTGTTCCCAATTTGGGAGGAGGGGTTCCATTACAGTGTTTGTTCCATTACAGTTGCTAGCCCCTACTTCCAGTTTAGGGGGAGGGGCCCCGTTAACCCTTCACTACCCCCAAGCCCAGGTTTGAGTGCGGGGTTTGTCCATGAATCCTTGGCTAGTCTCTGTTCCTCGTTTGACGCTGGAGGGATGTAAATCTCTTCCTTAATAACTCTTTGCTAGTCTCTACTTTCCACGGGGTGTGTGTGGGTGGGGGTGCAAGTAGGGTCCCTTCTACGTCCGGCCTTTAAGGCATACCCTCAACCCTTTGCCTGCCCACATTCCTGGCTGGGGTTAAGGGGACGCTTCCGGCGTCTCGGATCTAGACCGAGCTCTCTCATTAACCCTTTGCTAACTGGACCCCCAGAACTGGAAGTGGGCGGGGCAGCCAGCGTGCACAGAGCACCCCCTGCTCGTTAACCCTAGGCTGGCCTCGAGGCTCACTCCGGGGGAGGTGGCTGGGGGTCTCCCGGAGACGAGTCTCTGGAGTGGAGTGGGGCGGGGAAGGGCACACGCCGACCTCCACACCATCCTGACTTCTTCCTTCTTTCTTGCACCAGGAGCCCCTGGGACGAGCAACAAGTAC
>NW_025392714.1:0-5020 GCF_016433145.1 Gracilinanus agilis
AGTCACTTAACCTTGTTTGCTTAAGTTCTTTATCTGTCAAATAAGCTAGAGAAGGAAATGACAAGCTACTCCTATATCTTTGCCAAGAAAACTCCAAAATGGAGTCATGAAGACTGAAACTACCCAACAAATCACTAATAAAGTTCTGCTGT
The DNA here is from genome assembly GCF_016433145.1 of Gracilinanus agilis. Taxonomy (NCBI): domain Eukaryota; kingdom Metazoa; phylum Chordata; class Mammalia; order Didelphimorphia; family Didelphidae; genus Gracilinanus; species Gracilinanus agilis. The sequence goes on from NW_025392714.1 coordinate 153, forward strand.
TTCTGTAGTATGGGAAATTATGGATAGGAAGTCCCTGCCCTAATGCCGACTTGAACCTGCCTATCAGGCAATGGATCAACAAATTCAGTAGGTACTATGTGCCAGGAACTGTGCTCGGTCCTGGGGGTGCAACAGCAAAAACGGAAGAGGTTTTTACCTTCAAAGAATTTACTTACAAAGAGCTTATTGTGGAAGNATATATATATATATATATATATATAGCCTCCACTAATCACTAATAGGGTCAGTTAGGTAGTCCAGGGGGTTAGAGCACTGGGGCTGGAGTCAAGGAGACTCATTTTTTCCTCGGTTCAAATCTGACTTCAGATACTTACTAGCTGTGAGACCTCGTGCAAGTCACTTAACCTTGTTTGCTTAAGTTCTTTATCTGTCAAATAAGCTGGAGAAGGAAATGACAAGCTACTCCTATATATTTGCCAAGAAAACTCCAAAATGGAGTCATGAAGACTGAAACTACCCAACAAATCACTAATAAAGACCTGCTGTTTCTGTAGTATGGAAAATTATGGATAGGAAGTCCCTGCCCTAATGCCAACTTGAACCTGCCTATCAGGCAATGGATCAACAAATTCAGTAGGTACTATGTGCCAGGAACTGTGCTCGGTCCTGGGGGTGCAACAGCAAAAACGGAAGAGGTTTTTACCTTCAAAGAATTTACTTACAAAGAGCTTATTGTGGAAGGCAAGAAATATACATGTATTTTCAAAATAAATCTACACAGCACACAGAGATAATAAATACAAGGTAATTTGGAAGTAATGCTGTCAGCTATGGAGATCAGGAAAGAACTCATGGGGAAAATGAGCTTTGAGCCTAAGCTGAAGGAAGATAGAAATTCTAAGAGGGAATGGTAAAGATGGGATCCATTCTAGGTATAGAGGACAGCTTGTTTAAAGACTTGGAGATGGGAGATGAGATAGGTTTATCATGGGAGAAACAAGATGGCCAGTTTGGCTAGGTCAAAGAATTTTTGACTTAGTAGGTTAATCCTAGGTTGTTGTTTGAGGGTCAAAAAAGTGACGTTTCCCAGTATCGCATAGCAAGTAAATGCTAGAAGTAGGATTTGAATCAAGAATTTGAGCCCAGTCTTATAATAGATTTTTCTGAACACTTTGCATATACTTGGTGAACTGACATTAGAAAGCACAGAGTCCCATTTCCTTACAGTACTTATGAGGAAACTAGAATCTTGTGCCATGAAGAGCAGCTGAGTTGGATTCAGGAGAAATCTGGGTTCAAATCCTGTCCTGACCACTTGCTGGTCAAGTGACAATGGGGCAAGTCACTTGGAGTAATGGCGCTCCAAATTCTTCCTCTTTAATAGGAAGATAACAGCAGTAGCTACTGCAAAGGGTTATTGGGGGAATGAAATATGTAGAACACAAGCATTTTGTAAATCTTAATGTATTATATAAAGGTTGGCTATTATTAGCTGTTCTGGGAAGAAATAGCCACCTGGCCTCAGGAAGGAAGATGGTTGTCATTATTAGGTCCATGACTTAAAAATTTTTATTTTTTTATTTTTTTATTTTTTTGCTGTAAGTTTCATCTGCTGAGAAAGAAGGACGGCTGGAAGGAGAAGGATGATTCGTAAATGGACTCGTCATTGGTTTTCCTGTGCTATGAGTTCCTCTGAAGATCCATGCTGTTCTGACACCAAGAGGATCCCCCAAAAGCTTTATCTAAGGTTCTAACTCTACCTATAGTGCTGTCTAGCTGCTTCCTTTTTAAAATGCAGTCTTGGATTCGAATAACAATCTCAGAGACATGAGATTTATCACTGGAAGGGGCATTAGAGACAACCTAGGAAAGATGAATGAGCTGCCTGTGTACACAGTGGGTCTCTACCCACTGGAAGTCCTCAAAAAAGGTTGGATAACCATGTAGGGTTCCCCCACATTTAGGGCTAGAAGGGATCTGAGAAGCCACTGAGTTGAAATGCCCTCTCGGTTTTGCAAATGAGGAAGCTGAGCGGGGGACAATTCTTTTTTCTGCTTGTATTTATATCCCCCTTTCTTACCACCTTGCCTGGCACACAGAAGGCACTTTGTGAATGTTTATTGGTTTGACTAGATGTTGAACTTCCTTGTTTCTGTGAACAGACAAGGAATGGAGGGGAGGGAGAGGATGAGAAAGTACCTTGTCCAACGTCAAGAAGACAGTAAATACCTAAAGATATGGACAATGCTTAAATTCAAGCGAGAGAAGAGTGATGGAGCATTGATTTTTCTGGTGCTGTTCCCCTTGAGGCCGTGCTGCTGCTAAGTATCAACAAAGTTAATGGGACAAGGAACTTTTATGACCACTGATATCCTCCTGAAGCCAAATACTGGCATGTGTTGCTGCAGGAATCTTTAATGGGGGAGAATTTCTGAGAGAAGAAAGCATGAGTTATGTCTAAAGGAAAGGGACTTAACCATCTTTACTTAAAAAAAGACAATAGAATTCTTTCTTAGACAAAGGTGTCGCAACTTTACTTAGGGAAGAGAGTAAGCATTTATATGGTGACTACTTAATATGCCAGGGACTGGGCTAAGCCCTTTATACCATTTGATCTTCAAAACAACTTTGCAAAATAGGTGCTGTTTTTAACCCCATTTTATATTTGGGGAAACTGAGGTGAACCACTAGTGGTTAATAAGTGATTTGCCCAAAGTCACTCAGTATCTGAAGCTAGATTTGACCTAAGATCTTTCTGACTCCTAGTCCAGTGTTCTATCTACAATGTTGTGTGAACTCCAATTCTACAAGAGCAGAAGTATCATAGCAGTAAAGTGATGGTAAAGTCAGGAAATACAAGAAAATAAAACCTCAGTAATCAATTTTCACAGTTCTACATCACTCCTCTGCTCAAGAAGCTTCAGTAGCTCCCTTGGGTCCTTAGGATAAAATAAAAATTTCTCCATTGGGCATTTAAAGCTCTTTACAATCTAGCTTCAACCTATCTTTTTTTTTAACCCTTCCCTTCCATCTTAGAATCAATACTATATATTGGTTTTAAGGCAGAACAGTGGTAAGGGCTAGGCAATGGGGGTTAAGTGACTTGTCCCAGTCACACAGCTAGGAAGTGTCTGAGGTCACATTTGAACCCAGCACCTCCCATCTCTAGGCCTGGCTCTCAATCCACTGAGCTACCCAGCTGCCCTCAACCTATCTCTTTTCACTGATTTCATATTGATCCACCTCAGACACTTTATGGCTACACTGGCCCATTAGTTACCCCTTTATGTGCCATTCTAACTCTTACTTCCATATATCTTTGTATGGTACCCTTAATGTTTGTAATTCTCTCTCTGGTACTTCTTCTTCTTTACCTCCTTAACTCCCTTCAAGGCTCAACTCAGGTGCCATCTCATATTAAGAGGTGTTTTCTGATTCCCACAATGGCCAGTGGTTTCCTTCCCTGAAATTACTTTGTATTTTTATATTTATTTTAAATAAGTTTTCTATTTACTCATGTTTTATCCCTCCAGTGACTAGAAGCTTCGTGAAGTCCAGGGCTGCTTCATTTTTAGTCTTTAAATTCCTAGTGCCTATTTACCTCTCTTCTGACCTCCAGTCTCTCATCTCTAACCACCTATTGGACATCTTGAACTCAATTTCCTATAGACATCTTAAACTTAACATTCTCACAAACCCCTTTTCCTAAATTCCCTATTCTTTTTTTTGGGGGGGGGGAACCTTTTATGATGTATTTCCTTTTCTTTTTTTTCCATTTTTAACATTTATTAATATTCATTTTTAACCTGTTTACATGCTTCATACCCCTACTTTCCCCTTCACCCCCCGCTCTCCCCCCACCAATGGCCAATGCACATTTCCACTGGTTGTAACTTGTGTCCTTGTTCAGGGCCTATTTCCACATTGTTGTTAGTTGCATTTGTGTGGTCGTTTCGAGTCTACATCCCCAATCATGTCCTCCTCAACTCATGCATTCAAGCAATTGATTATCTTCTATGTTTCCTCTCCTGCAGTTCTTCCTCTGAATGTGGGTAGCATCTTTACCATAAATCCCTCATAGCTGTCTTGTGTCATTGTATTGCTGCTGGTACAGAAGCCCATTACATTCGATTTTACCACAGTGTATTGGTCTCTGTGTACAATGTTCTTCTGGCTCTGCTCATTTCACTTTGCATCACTTCCTGGAGGTCTCTCCAATTTGCATGGAATTCCTCCAGTTTATTATTCCTTTTAGCACAATAGTATTCCATCACCCGCATATACCACAATTTGTCCAGCCATTCCCCAATTGAAGGACATACCCTCATTTTCCAGTTTTTTGCCACCACAAAAAGCACAGCTATAAATATTTTCATACAAGTCTGTTTATCTATGATCTCTTTGGGGTACAAACCCAGCAATGGTATGGCTGGATCAAAGGGCAGGCATTCTTTTATAGCCCTTTGGGCATAGTTCCAAATTGCCAGCCAGAATGGCTGGATCAGTTCACAGCTCCACCAGCAATGCATCAATGTCCCAATTTTGCCACATCCCCTCCAGCATTCATTACTCTCCCCTTCTTTCATTTTAGCCAATCTGCTAGGTGTGAGGTGATACCTCAGAGTTGTTTTGATTTGCATTTCTCTAATTATTAGAGATTTAGAGCACTTTCTCATGTGCTTATTGATACTTTTGATTTCTTTACCTGAGAATTGCCTATTCATGTCTCTTGCCCATTTTTCAATTGGGGAATGGCTTGATTTTTTATACAATTGTTTTAACTCTTTGTATATTTGAGTAATTAGACCCCTGCCAGAGTTTTTTGTTATAAAGATTTCTTCCCAATTTGTTGTTTCCCTTCTGATTTTGACTACATTGTTTTTGTTTGTACAAAAGCTTTTTAGCTT
>NW_025392715.1:0-11038 GCF_016433145.1 Gracilinanus agilis
TCCCTTCCCTTCCCTTTTACTTTTTTCCAAAAAAATCTTCATTTTTATTTTTCTCATTAGGAATAAATAGCATTTCTCAGGTTAAAGTATCAATTTGGGAAATAGCTAAGCTAATTCATAACTGTCTAAGACCACTTTAAATAATAGTATTGTAGCTTGTGAAACAACTTCATCCTGATTCTGTTACTATGTCTGAGGACCACAATAATCTGTGTCTGCCTTGGGAGTTTCCTTCTTTGTATCTTTTGCTTCTTGAGAATCCTTTCTTCTCACATTCTGACCTGAACCCAAGCAGTGGAGCTTGCATTTCATCTTCCCAGATCTGAGGTAAAAGGAGAGGTGCCCCCTTTTTTCCTTCACCTCCCCACCCTTTCCTAGTTACTCAAATTGTGGAGCTGCTCAAAGGGAGACCAATCAGGCACGTGTCTCAGTCAATGTCAATCGCATTAATAGACAGGCAGGCAAGGCCCTGTAGTTGAACTGTGTCATCTCTGTAGCTTGCACACAGAATAAAAGCAGCAGAGAGAGTCAGGCTCTTTATGACTCATTGTGTGTTCCCTTTGAAGAGGGAATTGTGATTTTTGGCAGAGGAAGGAAGGAACTAGGACAAAACAAGGGAAGGAAAGATTTGTTTTTTCTTTCCACCAGCCAGCTCCCTGGTTCTTGCTGCCAAGAATATAACTTTAATTTATAAGACACACACAAATCTAATTATATATTATTTTAAATTTAATTTGGAGAAAATACCATATCTTTGGAATCAAACTTTCTGACTATTTTGGGGGAGGAAGAAAATATGCACATAAGGCAATTGAGAAGTTCTGGGGAGCAGAGGAGGCCTCCTGATGCAAATGCTACCACTTCTGGGTATATTTTAATCAAATAAATATGCATGTTTACCAAAACTGAGCTTCACTCACGGAATTATTTCAGCTTGTTTGTAATCTAATACCTGCATATAAATAATTGGCCTGCAAGAAGGGCATTCAGGGTGATTCCCACTTAGAATGAATCTTAATTCCTTCCACAATTTAGCTAAAACCAAAAATGACTGACAATACTCAGAGAGATGGCAGCAGCATAGTGTTGGTGACCTTTCAGCCTGTCAATCAACAGGCATTTATTAAATATTTACCATATGCCATGTGTTAAGCCCTGGGGATACAAAGAAGGTTTGAGAGAATCAGTATCGATCAAGGTTCTTCTCTTCCCCTTTCTTCCTTCTTTACATGGATAAGAATACAATTGTCCCCAGATCTTAAAATTCTCCCCCAGATTAAAATTGTCCCCCCAAGTCAGGACTTGTTTGGCCTTAGGGTGAGGAGTTTGAGTCTCAAGCTGTGCCTCTCTTGATACAATTTCCTATTGGCCTTTGGCTATATTGATGTGTCATCTTTATCACCTAGGGACATAAAAATTCCCATTCATATGTCTCACAAGAAGAGATAGTAAGAGATAGCCCTCAAAATAACCACATATAAAATAAAATACATCGACTCATATCTGTCAAAACAAACCCAGAAACTATATGAACATAATTATAAAACATTTTATATGAATAAAATCAGATTTAAGTAATTGGAGATACATTAGTTGATCATGAGTGGCCAGAGCAAATAAAATTAAAATGACACTCCTACCTATAATAATCTACTTATTCAATGTCATCCCAATTAAATTACCCCAAAATTATTTTATTAAATTAGAAAAAATAATGACAGATTCCTTTGGAAAAACCAAAATGCCAAGAATATCAAAGGAATTAATGAAAAAGAATAAAGAAAGGAGTTCTAGAAGTAACAGATTTTGAACCATATTAAATAGCAATAATTATTAAAATTATCTCGTATTGGCTAAGAAATAGGAAAGTAGAACTGTTGAACAGTACAAACATAAAAAAAAACAATTGTACAATATTATAGCAACGTTGTATTCAACAAAAGTAAAGATCCAAATTTTTGGAAAAAGGATTAATTATTTGGTAAAAAAAAATTGTTGGAAAAACTGGGAAGCAGTCTGGCAAAAACCATTGTTTTACGCTGTTATACATTTGCATTATACCAAGATAAGAGCAAATCATGTACATGACTTGGACATAAAGGAAGATATCATCAATACTTTAGAGGTAGAGGGAACATATTACCTATCTGGAAAAAATTCATGCATAAGCAAAAAATAAAAATATCGTGAGATATAAAACTGATAATTTGAATACATTTTATTGAAAAGGTTTCGTACAAATAAAATTAATGTGGTCAAGATGAGAAGAAAAAGAGTCACCTGAGGGAGAAAAATTGTGGACAGTTTTTGAGATAAAGGTCTTATATCCAAAATATATAGAGAACTATGTCAAATATATGAGGATATGATCTATTTCCCCCATTGATAAATGGTTAAAAGATATGAAAAGATAGTTTTTGGATAAAGAAATCAAAGGTAAATATAAAATTCTCTAAATATCATCTCACACCTATTAGATTGATTAAAAGAATAAAAGGGCAAAATGGCCAATGTTGGAGGTGATACAAAAAAAGAGACATAATTAATACATTGTTGGTGGAACTGTGAACTAATCCACCCATTTTGGAGAGCAATCTGGAATTATGCTCAGAGTTGTAAAACTTTGTATACCTTTGACCCAGCCACACTACTATTACATTTATTTCCTAGGATGATCAGAGAAAAATGAAAAAAAAGTCCATGTTCTAAAATATTTATTGCATCTCTTTTTGTGGTCATGAAGAAGTGGAAATTGAAGGCATCCTTTGGGGAATGGCTAAACAAGTAGTGGCATATGATAGTGTTGAAGACTACTTAACTATAAGAAATGATGAGCAAGTTAATTTTGGAAAAAACATTTAAAGACCTACATGAAGTTATGAAGAATGAAATATGTAGAACCAAGAGAAAATTATATACAGTAACAGAAACATCGTTTGAAATATAACATGCATATGTTCACCTCCAGAGAAAGAATGATAAATAGAAATAAGAAAGACATAGTTTTATATCTTTTTATCTGATGATGCCTTCTGTAATGAAGGGAGGGGGGAAGTTAATTGAGTATGTTAATATAACAAATAAATAAATTATAAAAGTTCCCACTCATGTGGAACTGGTGGCCTTCATGAATTTTTTTTTCTTTTTTCTTAAACCCTTAACTTATGTGTATTGGCTTCTTGGTGGAAGAGTGGTAAGGGTGGGCAATGGGGGGGTCAAGTGACTTGCCCAGGGTCACACAACTGGGAAGTATTTGAGGCCGGCTTTGAACCTAGGACCTCCCATCTCTAGGGCTGACTCTCAATCCACTGAGATACCTAGCTGCTCCCCTTCATGAATTCTTGAAGAACATTTGAGTTCCCATAACTTGACCTGAAAAACAGATAGAAATATAATCTACCAAAGTTATGTACAATAGTATTCTTATTGCATATCCTTTCTAGGTTAGGGCTAATTAAAACTTTTGATTATCATGACCTGAAATGTATATATTAAATGACCTAAAAATGAACCATTTCATTCCAATTTGGAGCCTGAATTAGCAGGTTTTGGTTTTCAGACCCATCCTACTTTCAAAAACAATTCCCCCGGGGGCAGCTGGATAGCTCAGTGGAGTGAGTGTCAGGCCTAGAGACAGGAGGTCCTAGGTTCAAACCCAGCCTCAGCTACTTCCCAGCTGTGTGACCCTGGGCAAGTCACTTGACCCCCATTGCCCAGCCTTACCAATCTTCCACCTATGAGACAATACACCAAAGTACAAGGGTTAAAAAAAAAAAAATTCCCCTGTCCTCCAGGAGCCAATATTTTAATGGCAGACTCAACATGCAAAAAAAAAGTATAAGATATATGCATTTTACATGGAAGTTCATCTCAGAGGGAAGTGAGTCACAGTAGAGGAACTGGTAGGGAATAAGAAATTTCTTCCTGCAGAAGATGGGATAGCATCTGAGTCTTAAAAGAAGCCAGGGAAAATAAAGGGCCAAGAAATCCAAAGATAAATGTCTTATTTCAAGATCAAAAAGACTCTGCCACTTGGCTGTTGATTAAGGAAAGAGGATAAAGGAGATAATAAAACTGAATTTTGTATATATTTTAGATATCAAATTCTTACCGTAAATGTTTGATAAAATGATTTTTCCCTAGCTAACTACTTTCTTTATCCTATATACATTAGATTTTTTTCTTAATTTCATATAATCAAAATTATTTTTGTTTGGGGTTTTTTCTAATTATTTATAGTATCATCCTTAATATTCAAGTTACACCTGCCTTTGTAATTTATTAAGTAATATTGTGTTAGATGTTAGTATCAGCCTAATTTCTGCCAACTGGCTTTTTTGCAATTATTCCAGTATTTTTTATAAGATATCTAACTCTATTGTAAGTAATTTATATATATATAAAAATATATACGTATATATATTTATATATATATTTATTTATTTTTATTGGATGTTGACATACTTTCATCAATAATTTATGAATAATTCTTGTCACATTTCTTCTGCTGATTACTTTGTTAGTTTTTAAATGATCTTACTGGTTTAAAAAATTTGTGAAGTAGTATGACATAGTGGAAAGAGCTGGTTTGGGAATCAGAATAATATGGCTTGATGCCCTTCCTCAATACTTATGTACAAAGAGTTAAAGAAAATTACAAAATGTAAAATAAATGATTTTGATTATACTAAATTAAAAAGCTTTCATATCAACAAAAACAATGCAACCAAAATCAGAAGGGAAACAACAAATTGGGAAAAAATATTTATATAACAAAAAACTCTGACAGGGGTCTAATTACTCAAATATACAAGGAGTTAAATTAATTGTATAAAAAATCAAGCCATTCCCCAATTGAAAAATGGCCAAGAGACATGAATAGGCAATTTTCAGAAAAAGAAATCAAAACTATCAATAAGCACATGAGAAAGTGTTCTAAATCTCTAATAATTAGAGAAATGCAAATCAAAACAACTCTGAGGTATCACCTCACACCTAGCAGATTGGCTAAAATGAAAGAAGGGGAGAGTAATGAATGCTGGAGGGGATGTGGCAAAATTTGGACATTAATGCATTGCTGGTGGAGTTGTGAACTGATCCAACCATTCTGCCTGGCAATTTGGAACTATGCTCAAAGGACTATAAAAGAATGCCTGCCCTTTGATCCAGCCATACCATTGTTGGATTTGTACCCCAAAGAGATCATAGATAAACAGACCTGTATGAAAATATTTATAGCTGTGCTTTTTGTGGTGGCAAAAAACTGGAAAATGAGGGTATGCCCTTCTATTGGGGAATGGCTGAACAAATTGTAGTATATGCTGGTGATGGAATACTATTGTGCTAAAAGGAATAATAAACTGGAGGAATTCCATGTGAACTGGAAAGACCTCCAGGAATTGATGCAGAGTGAAAGAAGCAGAGCCAGAAGAACATTGTACACAGAGACTGATATACTGTGGTAAAATCGAATGTAATGGACTTCTGTACTAGCAGCAATGCAATGACCCAGGACAATTCTGAGGGATTTATGGAAAAGAACACTACCCACATTCAGAGGAAGAACTACAGGAGAAGAAACACAGAAGAAAAGCAACTGCTTAAACACAAGGGTTGAGGCAGACATGATTGGGGATGTAGACTCGAAACTACCACACCAATGCAACTATCAACAATTTGGGAAAAGTCTTGATCAATGATACATGTTAAAACCAGTGGAGGGGGTAGCTGGGTAACTCAGTGGATTCAGAGCCGGGCCTAGAGATGGGAGGTCCTAGCTTCAAATCCGGCCTGAGACACTTTCCAGCTGTGTGACCCTGGGCAAGTCACTTGACCCCCATTGCCTGCCCTTACCACTATTCCACCTAGGAGCCAATACACAAGAAGTTAAGGGTTAAAAATGTAAAAAACAAACAACAAAAAAAAACAGTGGAAATGCGCATCAGCTGGGGGGGAGAGGTGAGGGGGGTAAAGGAGAAAGTAAGAACACGAATCATGTAACCCTGATAACTTTTCTAAAAAATAAAAATTATTTTAAAAAATATTTATATACAGTTTAACAGTGGACAAGTAACCAAGGCTAATCTGGAAGATTATTAATTGCAGAGCAGGTACTGATCTGAATTGGAATTCCACCCCCCCCCCCCACCAAGGAGTTACTGATACTAATGAAAATAATGGTTAAACAAAGCAAAAAAGGGAGAAAACAAATTCTTTAAAGCTAGACAATAAGATTTTTTTCTTAGTTTCTTCATAGGTACCCAGTAGAGCACAAATATAGAGATTCAATGCATATTTTTAAACCTTTCACTTCAGACTTAAAAGCATTACTAAATACTGTTTCCAAGGCAAAAGAGAAGTAAGGGCTAGGCAATTGGGATTAAGTGACTTGCCCAGTCATACAGTTAGGAAGTGTCTGAGGCCAGATTTGAGACCTGGATTTTCCATTTCTAGGACGTAATTCTCCATGAAATTACAATAAAATAAATGGCATTGAAAACTGTACAGAAGGACACCAACTAGGATGATTGCAAATGCAAAGGGCAGTTTGGCATGTGTAAATGTAAAGATGGTCTTAACAAATATAAACTGGCCATGATGAGCATAACCTTACAATTAAGCTACTTTTCAGAGTTTAACATTAAGATAGTCTACCTATGTGGCTTATAAGAAAATTAACACTATTAACATAGAGGGGAAAATTAGAAAAAAGGAAAAAAAATAATTTAACTATGGAGTTCCCCAGCTCTGCAAGAAAAATGGTGGGATCAAACCACAGTCATGTAATCATCTCGTAATGATATTCTGCGTTTATGGTCTACCATATATAATCAAATACTTATCTATCTCTTGAGGTTAATAAATATTCTGTATTCTTTAGTATATTCTAGCAACTCTATTATGCTATAGTTAAACTTATTTCTCTTGAATTGCCCAGTAGAGACTTCTTAAAGGACACCCTGTTGGGGATTTCCATTAAAAAAAAAAGAAATGAGCACATTTTGAACCATTAGGGAGGATATTTAGATTTCCCTAGTTGGCAATTATGCCACTGGTTAAGGATCCCCACATTTTGATTTTTCTAATTTTGAGAAGAGAAGGAAGGAGAACTCTTATAATACTACTCCTTCTGTCAGATAAAGATCATGCTCTGTTTCTTTTAGAATAATAACTTACCTTTTAGATGAAGGAATGAAAAGAAAATTTCATCTCTCTAAGGTTCTGCTTAAAAAATTATGAAAATGAAAACACTTCTGTAATTATAAACTGATGTGGCACAGTCAGTGGTGATGTAGAGAGCTATTTTTTCTTTTTACCCTAGTAAAAATATTAGGAACACTAGCATCTCATTTTCAACTATGAATAAGCAACCTGAGTTTCAGTGAAAATTTTATATAAAATTTTATAAAAACAATTTTTGTATCATAAAATATCACTTTCTAAGTGAAACCTTTATTGATTGAGAATCAATGTGGCATAGTGGATAGAGAGCATGCCTTAATAAGTCATTCCATAAGCAAAAATCCAGATGGATTCACAAGTGAATTCTCGAAACATTAAAACAACAATTAATTTTGATACTATATAAACCATTTGGATTTTTTTCTAAAAAAGCTGAGGAAGGAAAGATCACCAAATTCCTTTTTTGACACAAATATGATGGTGACCTAAATCAAGAAGGGGAAAATAACAGAGAAAGAAAACTATAGATCAATCTTCCTAAAAGCTATTGATGCAAAAAAATTTTTTTTGTACTTTTATTCATTCATTCATTCATTCATCCATTTATTTATTTATTTATTTTATTTAGAATATGTTCCCATGGTTACATGATTCATGTTCTTTCCCTCTCCCCCAAACCTACTCATCCATAGTTGATGTGCAATTCCACTGGGTTTTACATGTATCACTGATTAAGACCTATTTCCATATTATTTTTAAAACATTTATTAATATTCATTTTTAACATATTTACATGCTTCATGCCCCTACTTTCCCCTTCGCCTCGCCCTCTTCCCCCACCCAGGGTTGACGCACATTTCCACTGGTTGTAACATGTGTCCTTGTTCAGGGCCTATTTCCAAATTGTTGTTAGTTGCATTGGTGTGGTCATTTCGAGTCTATATCCCCAATCATGTCCGCCTCAACCCTAGCATTCAAGCAATAGTTTATCTTCTGTTTCCTCTCCTGCAGTTCTTCCTCTGAATGTGGGTAGCATTCGTTACCATAAATCCCTCAGAGCTGTCTTGTGTCATTGCATTGCTGCTGGTTTAGAAGTCCATTACATTTGATTTTACCACAGTATATCAGTCTCTGTGTAGAGTATTCTTCTGGCTCTGCTCCTTTCGCTCTGCATAAGTTCCTGGAGGTCTTTCCAATTCACATGGACTTCCTCCAGTTTATTATTCCTTTTAGCACAATATTATTCCATCACCAGCATATACCACAATTTGTTCAACCATTCCCCAATTGAAGGATATTACCTCCTTTTCCAGTTCTTTCCTATCATTTTTCCTACCAATTTTCTCTAACTCTTGCTTGGTTTTAAAATCTTTCCTTTCCCAGAGATCTGACAGGTATACTATTTTGTGTTCACTTAACTTATTTATAGTTTCCCTCTTTATATTCAAGTCATTCACCCATTCTGAATTTATTTTGGTGTGGGGTGTGAGATGTTGATCTAAACCTAATCTCTCCCATATTGTTTTCCAAATTTCCCAGCAGTTTTTGTCAAATAGTGGATTCATGTCTCAAAAGTTGGGCTCTTTGGGTATATCATACACTGTCTTACTGACGTCATTAACCCCAAGACTATTCCACTGATCCTCCCTTCTATCTCTTAGCCAGTACCATATTGTTTTAATCACTGCTGCTTTATAGTATAGTTTAATATCTGGTACTCCTAGGCCCCCTTCCTTCACATTTTTTTTCATTATTTCCCTTGATATTCTTGATCTTTTGTTATTACAAATGAAATTTGTTATAGTTTTTCCTAATTCAGTAAAGAGTTTTTTCGTAGTTTGATAGGTATGGTGCTAAATAGGTAAATTAATTTGTGTAGAATGTTCATTTTTATTATGTTAGCTCATCCTACCCATGAACAATTAATGGCTTTCCAATTGTTGAGATCCAGTTTTATTTGTTTGGAAAGTGTTTGGTAGTTGTTTTTGTATAATTGCTGTGTTTGTTTTGGTAGATAGAGTCCCAAATATTTTGTATTGTCTAGGGTGATTTTAAATGGTGTTTCTCTTTTTACCTCTTGCTGCTCTAATGTGTTGGAAATATATAGAAATGCTGATGATTTATGTGCATTTATTTTGTATCCTGCAACTTTGCTAAAGTTGTTGATTATTTCTACCAGCTTCTTAGTTGATTCTCTAGGATTTTTTAAGTAGACCATCATATCATCTGCAAAGATTGATAGCTTAGTCTCCTCATTGCCTATTTTGATAACTTCAATTTCTTTTTCTTCTCTAATTGCTTTTGCTAGTGTTTCTAGTATTATGTTGAATCATAGAGGTGATAATGGACATCCTTGTTTCACTCCTGATCTTATTGGGAAGGCTTCTAATTTATCCCCATTGCATATAATGCTTGTTGATGGTTTTAGGTATATACTGTTTATTATTTTTAGGAAGGGTCCTTCTATTCCTATACTTTTCAATGTTTTAAATAGAAATGGATGTTGTATTTTGTCAAAGACTTTTTCAGCATCTATTGAGATAATCATGTGATTTTTGTTTGTTAGACTGTTGATATGGTCAATTATGTGGATGGTTTTCCTAATGTTGAACCATCCTTGCATTCCTAGTATAAATCCCACCTGATCATGGTGGATCATCTTCTTAATTACTTGCTGGAGTCTCTTTGTTAGTATTCTATTTAAGATTTTTGCATCTATGTTCATTAGGGAGATTGGTCTATAGTTTTCTTTCTCTGTTTTTGATCTACCTGGCTTTGGGATCAATACCATATTTGTGTCATAAAATGAATTTGGTAGGGCATAGAATCCTTTGCTTATCATATCAAATAATTTGTATAGTATTGGGATTAGTTGCTCTTTGAATGTCTGATAGAATTCACTTGTGAATCCATCAGGTCCTGGTGATTGTTTCTTAGGGATTTCTTTGATGGCTTGTTCAATTTCTATCTGATATGGGATTATTTAGGTATTCTATTTCTTCTGCTGTTAAGCTAGGCAATTTATATTTTTGTAAATACTCATCCATATCTCCTAAATTGTTATATTTGTTGCCATATAATTGGGTGAAACAGTTCTTAATGATTGCCTTGATTTCCCCTTCATTAGAGGTGAGGTCTCCCTTTTCATCTTTAATACTGTCAATTTGGTTTTCTTCTTTCCTTTTTTTATTAGATTGACAAGTACTTTGTCTATTTTATCTGTTTTTTCAAAATACCAGCTTCTAGTCTTATTTATTAATTCAATAGTTTTCTTACTCTCTATTTTATTAATTTCTCCCTTGATTTTTAGTATTTCTAATTTAGTTTTCATCTGGGGTTTTTAATTTGCTCATTTTCTAATTTTTTGAGTTGTATACCCAATTCATTAATCTCTGCCCTCCTTAATTTGTTAATATATGCACTCAAGGATATAAATTTCCCCCTGAGTACTGCCTTGGTCACATCCCACAGAGTTTGGTAGGATGTCTCATCATTGTCATTCTCTTCAATGAAATTGTTGATTGTTTCTATGATTTCTTCTTTGACAAATTGGTTTTGGAGAATCATATTGTTTAATTTCCAATTGGTTTTTGATTTGCCTGTCCAGGTGACTTTACTAATTATTATTTTTATTTCATCATTATCTGAGAAGGTTACATTTATTATTTCTGCTCTTTTGCATTTATTTGCAATGATTCTATGCCCTATTACATGGTAAATCTTTGTGAATGCACCATGTGCAGCTGAAAAGAAGGTGTATTCCTTTTTGTCCCTATTTATTTTTCTCCACATATCAATTAAATCTAATTTTTCTAGGGCTTCATTCACCTCTCTTACCTCTTTCTTATTTATTTTT
>NW_025392715.1:11126-11776 GCF_016433145.1 Gracilinanus agilis
TACATATTGAGCAGTGTTATTTCCTCATTGTTTATACTGCCTTTAATCAGGATGTAATGACCTTCCCTGTGTTTTTTAATCATATCTATTTTTACTTTGGCTTTGTCAGAAATCATAATAGCCACTGCTGCCTTCTTTTTCTCATTTGATGCCCAAAAGATTTTGCTCAAGCCCTTAACCTTTATCTTGTGTATGTCCTCCTGCCTCATATGTGTTTTTTGTAGACAACATATGTTAGGATTTTGATTTCTAATTCACTCTGCTATTTGCTTCTGTTTTATGAGGGAGTTCATCCCATACACATCCAGAGTTATAATTATCAGTTGTGCATTCACTGACATTTTTGTATCCTCCCCTAGTCCTACCCCTTCTTCTTACACTATTTTCTTTTAAACCAGTGGTTTGCTTTGAGCTGGTATCCCTTATCCCCTCCCTTGATTGACTTCCCTTTCTGCCCCCTCCCTTGTTATTCCCCTGTTTTTGTTTTTAAAGGCCTAATGAATTCCCTCCCCCTTCTTTTCCCCTCCCTTTTTTGACCTCCCCACTCCCCTGCTCCCCTTGGTTTATCCCTTCTGACTTTCTCTTTAGGGTTAGATAGAGTTTTTTTTATCACAATGTATAATATAGCTACTCTTCCCTCTCCACGTTGA
>NW_025392716.1:0-8165 GCF_016433145.1 Gracilinanus agilis
AAGCAATCAAGACAATCTCTTTCTTTCTTCTAGAAACTTACATTTTAGGACAAGATGATAATTCACAGAAAAGTGTTGGAAAGAAGGAGCAAATAGGCAGATCAGGAGAAGGAAGAGGAATCCAAAGAGAATAGAGGTGAGAATGAGAATAAGAGTGGTGGTACCATTGAGGGAATGAGCAAGAAGAAGATCAGGGCTCCAGCAAATAGGGATTTTAAAGGTATCAATGGAGAACTATTAGACCTTATAATCAACCCTGACAGTAATGTTGCCCTACCTACTGACATACCCTAAGTACCTCTAGGTCTTGCCATCTATCTTGCTTCCATAACCTTAGGTTTCCCAGGCTTTTCTTTAAGCCTTCCNAGAGAATATTAAATGCTTACTACGTGCCAGGAATTGTGAAGATATAAATACAAGCAATCAAGACAATCTCTTTCTTTCTTCTAGAAACTTACATTTTAAGACAAGATGGTAATTCACAGAAAAGTGTTGGAAAGAAGAAGGAGCAAATAGGCAGATCAGGAGAAGGACGAGGAATCCAAAGAGAATAGAGGTGAGAATGAGAATAAGAGTGGTGGTACCATTGAGGGAATGAGCAAGAAGAAGATCAGGGCTCCAGCAAATAGGGATTTTAAAGGTATCAATGGAGAACTATTAGACCTTATAATCAACCCTGACAGTAATGTTGCCCTACCTACTGACATACCCTAAGTACCTCTAGGTCTTGCCATCTATCTTGCTTCCATAACCTTAGGTTTCCCAGGCTTTTCTTTAAGCCTTCCAATTAAAACTTCCTAAACAAATTGTCTCTTCAAATTAGAGTCTGAGTTTTTGAGAGCAAAAATTGTTTTGATTTCCTCTTGGCATCTCCAACACTTCACCCAGAGCTGAGCACATAAAAAACAATTGTGTTCATTCATTCATTCATTCATGGATCCTTAAGTAAAGTAAACCCTTTGGTTGAATAAAGTGTATTGGGACACCACAGTTTTAAGTAACTGTTTTCCAAATAAAATCAAATGTTAGAGACCTTAAAAAAGATTTGGTCTTAGAGTAGATAATCTCATCTTTCTGCTCCAGAGAATTTATTGCAAGAAAATATTAGTTAAACCTAAACCATGTAGCATGCAAGATAGATTTAGATTAGAGAAGCAATGAAATTAAGTCTCTTCTTCCTGCAAACCTCACTTTGGCAATTGCTCTTGCTCTGCTTTAATCCTTTTTTTTTTTCTAAAAAAAGGAAAAAATGGTATTTTCAAATCACTAACTTTGAAAAGTGACTATGACATCTGTATGTAGAAATAGCAGGGCCACATGTCTTTGGCCATATGGGGAATGTTGCCTTAGAAAAGAACGTGACAGCATAGACCTGAGAGCTTGTCCTAGACATGTTCTAGGAGAGAATCTCAAATATCTGATCTAAAGTAGGCCTCCAGTAAATATTCAACACTACTAACAAGAGGGAACAGCTTGGCATAGTTGATAGAACACTAGATTTGGCATCAGAATAACTTAAGATGAAATCCTGCTCAAGTACTTCCTAATTTTATGATGTTATCTCCTTCACTGGTAGAGATAGAAAGGTAGATAATAAAATAATGCAAAAAGACATGTGATTGATTTGAACAGAAGTAGTGGGTAGGGCATCATACATGTTTTCTGAGGTCTTTCCTTTTCCTTTTGAATCTTTCCTTTTCATTTTGCACCCTGTCTGTCTGGCTGTCTCCTCCTCCTCCTTCTCTTCTTCTTGCACCTCCTCCTCCTTCGTCTCTTCTTCCTCCTCCTTCTTCTTCTTCTTCTTCTTCCTCCTCCTCCTCCTTCTCCTCCTCTTCTTCTTCTTCTCCTCCTCCTTCTTCTTCTTCTTCTCCTCCTCCTCCTCCTGAATCTCTCTCCTTCCCCTTCTGGAAGACTGAACAACATGGGTTTTCTCAGTCTCTTTGCACCTAAAACTATGGATCAACTCTTCTAAAGAAGGAAGAAGAGAGATCAAAAACTGATTTCTCTTTTTTCTCTCTTTCTTCTAGGAGTTGGAAACTGCACAGTCTTTTATGCAAAGGTAAGCCTCCTTGGGCCTAAGTCCAATGCTAATTGTTAGCCATTGTCATCCTCTTTCCAGGAATAATTGTGTCTTATATTTTTAGTTAATTTATTCAGAGTTCTGTTTTCATTACCTTGGAGTCATTCTTAATTCATTTGTATCTTTGTTGAGATAAGCAGTGCCATCAAATGTCCAGGTGTTTCCACTAATTATTCCTCTTGCAGACCACATACCTAAGATTTCCCATTAAAATCTCTTTCTCAAACAAAACAGTGTCTTTATTTCGTGGAGCTTAGTTTCAAGTTACCAATGCCCTATGCCCAGCCTCTAACAGATTCAAGGTGGAATCTGGCTCAGTAAGAGTGGCAAATGAGTCAAGGAATGTGGTAAAGTTACTGGATTCAGAGTTAGAGAATGCAGTGTTCAAAATTCTTTCTCTCTGGGCAGCTGGGTAGCTCAGTGGATTGAGAGCCATGCCTAGAGATAGGAGGTCCTGGGTTCAAATCCGGCCTCAGACACTTCCCAGCGGTGTGACCCTGGGCAAGTCACTTGACCCCCATTGCCTACCCTTACCACTCATCCACCTATAAGTCAATACACAGAAGTTAAGGGTTTAAAAGAAAAAAAAATCTTTCTCTGCAAATTAAGGTGCCGGGAGTTGTCGCGTCACTTTTTTTCTTTAGGAAAAAAAAAAAAACAAGATGCTTTTTTTGTTTTTATACCACCATCATAGGCATGCCCATATGCCCTTTATCACCACTCAGTGCGCTTTTTCCTTTTAACAACAAAAACGACAACAACAAAAACAATTGGGCTAAACCAACCAAAGCCAGTTGTCGGTCTGATAGGTTACAGAACAGTCCTCACCCATGAGTTCCTCTCTTGCTAATGAATAAAAGGTGGTTGTTCTTCATGGACAAGATTACACAGCTCTTGATTATTTTCCAACTCTTTGAACCTCAGTTTCTTCATCTGTAAATGGAAGAGGGGTGGCACCTAAGGTAGCATCTAAGAACTTTCCCTAGCTCTAAATATTCTGATCTTGGGACCTTAATGATACCTGGTGCTTACAATTTTTATTTCTCTCTAAATGATTCCACAACTTTGGTTTTAATTCTGAATTTTATTTTCATAATTGGAACACCTTGTAGTATTTGCTTGTTGAAGGAATAGATAAACAAATAAATGGATGTTTTCAGCCTCGGAGTTGGCTATTCGTGGACCAATGTTGGCCAAGCAGGAAGCTAGACTATCACTCTAGCTATATATCCCATCCAGCCTCTGCTCCCATTGCAAGCCGCCTGCCTGACTTTTTGCTGAGCAAGTCACTATTCATGCCCATAGATCCACCAACAGGGTACCACCTTCCACTCTTTTATGGGAACCATGATGCAAATGTGCAACTAATCAGGAATTGAGTAGAACCTTCCTGCCCAGCCTTTCATGGATTCTTAGCAACCATGAACATTTCAAGGTAGGTAAAACAGTTCCTGGGTTCTTGGTCCCTTTCTTTCCCTCCTATAGTCATTTTGTTATCCTGCCTTTGTTAGTGGTGACTGCGTTGCTGGGGGAATTGAAGGCTGTGTCCTCCTTAAATACATAAAAAAGACAATAAACAATATTTAGCTCTGAATAACACCTTTCATTAAAATGGTTCTGAATGCTGTGAATCTCACATCCTACCACCTACACTCTGAGTAATGCATGACAGTGCATGCATTGGCAATTACAGGATGGTTAGGGGTGGGTAAGCTTCATGCAGACAGAAGGAAATACGCTGGTAAACTGAACAGTCTTGGGAAGTGTGGGAGTGGGCAGTGTTCCCCGATTTTATAGCTTCGAGTTTTCTTGGCAGACAGGAAGCTTTTAAGAGGATCAGAGATCCCTAAGGAACCTTCGAGATTATCTGGTCCAAGTCCCACACTATGGACAAGGAATCTCAGGCACATGGAGGTTATGTGATGTGCCCAACATCACACAGGTCATAATGGTCAGAAGATGAATTTGAACTCAATTCATCTGTCTGCAGAGACAATGCTCTCTTCTATCCTCCCACACCAGCTCCCCACACAGGTGGCAGAGTCCAGTCTTCTCCTTCCATCAAAGGTCAACCGTCACTGAGCTACCGTGCACAGAGGATGCTTATATTCCTGCTAAATATTAGTTCACAGAAGCTATTCAGAATTATTATTATTATTCAATTAAAACTCTTACCTTCTGTCTTAGAATTCATACTAAATATCCATTCCAAGGCAGAAGACTGATAAGGGATAGGCAACTGGAGTTAAGTGACTTGCCCAGGGTCACCCAGCTAGGAAATGTCTGAGGCCAGATATGAACACAGGACCTCCTATCTCTACGCCTGGCTCTCCATCCACTGAGTCACCCAGCTACCTCCCATTCAAAATTATTTTAATAAAGTGACTATAATATCCACAACCTTTGATCTGCCTGCTTAGTATATAACCAAAGAAGTCAAAGACATAAAGAAAGCTCTAATATATACTAAGATATTAACAGCAGCCTTTTTGTGGTAGCAAAAACAAAAAACTTAAAATGAAGTGGATACGCATTGTTTGGGGAATGGCTAACCAAACTGAGGCACATCGATGTAGTGGAATATTATTGTTCTTTGAGAACTAACGAATGTGATGAATCAAAGAAGTATAAGAAGCCTTATATGAACTGAGGCAAAAGGAAGACAACAGAAGTCAGAAGAAATAGGCACAAAGGCCAACAGCAACACAATTGGAAATCATGGCAGCCACAAAACAATATACTCAACACTGGGTAACTATGATGATCAAGATCGGCGCCTAAGAAAAGAGAAGAACTGCTTCTCCCTCCTCACTTTGCAGAATTGGGAGACGATGGATACAGAATATTTTTTATATTGGAGATTTTGATTGTGATGGACAGGGTTGATGTAAAATCAATTTTGCTAAACTGCTTTTTTTCTCCCTCCTCCATTTTTAACTCTATGACAATAATGGTTGTCATTTGAAAGTAATATATAAATATAGATATGATATATATATATGTATGTGAATATATATAAAGCATGTATGTATATATAATTATATATGCTACATCTTATGTAAATATATTAGAAATGAAAAAAATTAAAATAGAAGGCATCGCTAAGGATTTAAAATAAAAATAAAAATCTTTCATTGGAGGCTAAAATATAGAATTGAGTTCAAATCATTTTATTGTAAGGTGTTATTGATACTTTTCCTTTTTGTATAGCTGTTATTACTAATCTAAGGTGGTAGAAAACTGTGGTCTGAATGATATCATCACACTTCTTAAATATAGGTAGAAATTTAATCATGTGTATACAAATTCCCCAAACCCTAGAGAATAGTGCAAGCTAGTTCATCACTAATATGGAAAATAGTGAGTCCAAATGGAAAGCTTGCCCATTGGAAGCCAAGAGACTTTGGGGTTTCATTAAGATCTATTGTCACCTAGTTGTGTGACCTTAAGTCAAGTCTTTCAAAAACCCTGTGTCTTCTGCAAACGAGAAATAATAAACCTCGTCACAAAGCATCCTTAGGAGATTTCTCCTGACCTGCCTATTTAGTAACCTCAATAGAAATGGAAATGAGGTTAGCTTGGCATGACCCATTCTTGGTGAAGCCATGCTGGTTCTCAGTGATCGCTGCTTCTTTTCTAGATTCTCCAAGAATGGCAGGTGTCAGCCCCCAAAAAGCTGAAGGTAACTGACACTGAGTCTCCATTTGGTGTTTATTGTAGGTTAAAAATAACAAATATGTCTGGAAAACTAGGGGAAATAATGGACATTGTGTTGGACTTGGAGTCAAGAAGATTTGAGATTACATCTTGTTTCAGCTACTTAGCTGGGCAAGTATCATTGGGCAAGTCTTAACCTCTCTCTACGTTAATTTTTCAGGTTCTTCATAGCACCCACTCAAAGGGCTGTTATGAGGATGAAATAATGTGACATACCAAAGGGATACTTCAAACATGGGAGTTTCTAAACAATGGAAATAGCAATCGTTATTGTTGTTGTTTATTTACTGAATATTTCAGGCTACTGTTTTATCACACTGGAGGCACAGAGACTGCTGATTTATTTGCTACAGCACAAGAGGAATGCAAAGTATTCTTAGCTACATGCTAATATTAGGAAAGGGACAAAAAATAGGAGTGATTGAAGGAAATGACACGGGAGCACGTGAACTTCTTAGATTCACTATAGAATTGGTGGGACTTGAGATGATAGTTTGTAAATAGAATTACTGAAAAAGCAGGCTGAAGACAAATCTCCCTTTGACCCATGATTGATTAAAATGATCAGGGAAAAAGAAGGAAGAAAAGAAATGAAAAAGAACTGTGCAAAATATGAAAATTAGACAATCAGGCCATTTGGACACTGGGACTAGATAATGGGGCCTATTGGAGGGAGATATGATAAAATAATTCTAGGCTTTGAAGGCTGGAATGCTTTCCTTCTTTTCAATGTTTTTACCTCTCATTTATTTATCTCTTCATTTCATTAACTATTTCCCCATTATGATATATATATACTATATAAAAATGTTAATGATCATAAAAAATTTTTTTGAATTCCAAATTTTCTCCCTCTAACATATCCCTCCCCTTTCCCTTAGAAGGCAAACAATTTGATTTCAATTATACATGTGAGGGGTCAACTGGGTAGCAAAGTAGATGGAGCACCATGCCTGGAGTTGAGATTTAAGTTCAAATCTGGCTTCAGACACTTCCTAGCTATGTGACCCTGGGAGAGTCAATAACCTTAATTGCCTAATCCTTGCCACTTTTCTGCCTTAGAAATGATAATAATACAGAAAGTAAGGGATGGATGGATGGATAGATGGATGGATAGATAGATAGATAGATAGATAGATAGATAGATAGATAGATAGATAGATAGATAGATAGATAGATAGATAGAAACAGAAATAAATTAACAGAAGAGGATTAATAGATTAAAAGAGAAAATAGAATCTTTACATAATCCTATCTCAGTGAAAGAAACTAAATAAGCCAACAGCTCCTTAAGGAAAAAATTTCCAAAACTAAATATGGATTCTACCAAACATTTAAAGAACAATTAATCCCAATACTATATAAGCCTTTTGAAAAAATAGGTAAAGAGGAGTCCTGTCAAATTTCTTTTATGTTGGAGATATTGTTTTGCTACCTAAACAAAGAGAACAAAGTGAGAGAAAGAAAACTATGAAATACTTTCCTTAAGGAATATTGCTAAAAAAAACTAAATAAAATACAAGCCAAGAGATTTCATGAATATATTGCAAAGATCATACATTATGACCAGGTGGGATTTATACTAGGGATTAAGAACTGGTTCAATATTAGGAAAACTATCAGTATAATTGACCACATCAATAACAGTAACAACAAAAATCATGATTAGATGTAGAAAAAGCCTTTGAGAAAATATAATATCCATTCTTATTAAAAACACTAGAAAAGAAAAGAATTAATAGAACCTTTCTTAAAATAAGTAGTATCTATATAAAACCAAGTGCAAGAATTATATATATTGGGAGTAAACTTGAAGCCTTCCCAATAAAATCAGAGGTGAATGATGTCTATTATCACCAATAGTATTCAATACTGTATTTGAAATGCTAGCTCTATGAAATAAGCAGAACCGGAAAAAAAAATTGTACACGGTAAAAACAATATTGTAGGATGGTCACCTGTGAAAACTTTGACAATGCAATGATCTGGGACAATCCTGAAAGACTTATGGCAAGGAATGCTATCCACCTCTGAAAAAAAGAACTGTTGGAGTTGGATGGATGTGGATCAAAGCATATTCTCTTTCACATTAGTGTATTTATGGTTTTATTTTGGGTTTTTGGTTTTCTATGAATTTGCTCTTACAACAATGACCAACATGAAAGGGTGTTTTGTATGATAATATAAATAAATTTTGAAAAAAAATTTAGCACTTTAAAAAAAAAAAAACTCTTCCTTCATCTCTTCTAGGAATTCTATTTGAACTTTAGCCTAAGCTGTGGCTTTTGTTTTTGAGATTCTGTTTGTGCAATGTTTTGAAGTAATTCTCTTCCGAGTTTGTGTCTTGAGCATCTTATCACAATAATAG
>NW_025392717.1:0-1890 GCF_016433145.1 Gracilinanus agilis
TCCCAGCTCTGACATTCTCTTTTCCAAGATCCCTCCTACCTCTAAAATTCCATGTTCTAAAAAAAATGCCATGTTCTAAGGACCCTCTCAGTTCTAGTATTAGATGTTCTAAGGCCCTTCCCCCTCTGACATTCCCTGTTCTAAGCTTCCTCCCAGCTCTGACATTCCCTGTTCTAAGATCCCTTCTATTTCTCTGAAATTCCCTGTTCCAAGTCCCTCCCAACTCTGAGATTCCCTGTTCTAAGCTTCTTCCCAGCTCTGACATTCCCTGTTCTAGACTCTCTCCCAGCTCTAACATTCCCTGTTCTAAGATCCCTTCTATTTCTCCGAAATTCCCTGTTCTAAGCTCCCTCCCAGCCCTGACATTTCCTGTTCTAAGCTTCCTCCCAGCTCTGACATTCCCTGTTCTAAGTCCCTCCCAACTCTGAGATTCCCTGTTCTAAGCTCCTTCCCAGCTCTGACATTCTTCGATAAGACTATTACTCTGGTATTCGTTATTGTAAAAATCCAAAATGGAATGGAATCAGCATAATTAATCCAAGTTACTTCCTCTGGCCCCTCCCCATGTACCAATTTCTTCTTGATCCAAGACCTACACAAGCCTCAACTGGGGGCTTTATCCTGAGCAATAACTCTGTCCTCTCCACGCCTGTGACCAGCAGAATCACAGGTTCTGAGTAAGGCCCAGCAACATACAGCGCATATTCTCTCTCTCTCTCTCCTAAGCAGTCTAATCCAGGCAGAGATGCACAGCACAAGAGCTCTGGTCCCCAGAGGGGATTTACTGGCTGAAGCCACTCATGGAGTTCTCCTGAGGCACATAGAGAGGCTGAGGTTAACACTCAGGTGAGGAGGGTCCCGTGCATTGAGTCCCTTAAAACATGAGAAAGCAGAAAGAGCCCTGGATTTGGAGTCAGCAGACATGGGTTCAAAGCCTGATTCAGCTACTTCCTACCACTATGACTTAGGGCAGTGATGGTGAACCTTTTAGAGGAGTGCTGGGCCCCACCCCTGAGACAGAGTGCCATGCCCCTCCCCCCAATGAGTGCTGGGCATGCCCTGCCCCACACACATACACAGGGGAGGGGGGAAGCACTCCCACTGGGCTGCTAGGTGGTGAAGTGATGAATGTCCTCAGTGAGTGTAGAGAGGAGGAGGGGAGTGACCCTAGAGCTCCACTCCCCTCCAGCTCTGCCACCTGTGAGTCATCTACTTTACCCCACCCCCACCCCCAACCATGCACTCCCATTGGGCTACTGGTCAAAGGGGCGGAGGATGTGAAAAAAATGTCATCAGGCACAGTGAAGAGGGGGAGGAGAGCAGCTCCACCCCAGTCCCTCTGCCTTTCTAGGAACAAACTGGGGGTAGGGGGGCCATGGGGAACCAGGGCTGAGTGCCCACAGAGAGCACTATGCATGCCATTTTTGGCACCCATGCCATAGGTTCACCATCATTGACCCAGGGCAAGTCCCTTCCTCCTCTCCACCTCAGTTTCCCCATCTATCAAATAAAGCTGCTGATCTAAAGGATTTCTAAATTTCTTTCCATCACCAAATTCTACAATTCTAAATAATATAGATTATTTTGTAATTTGTTATTATATTAGATATCACTAAATAGTATATTAGAGATCACTAAATGCTAACAATCCTAATAATAGAATACTTTATAATTTATATTATATTAGATATCACTAAATAGTATATTAGATATCACCAAATTCTATGATCTAATAATCCTAATAAGAGAATATTTTATAATTTATATTAGGCATCAGTAAATATTATATTAGATATCACTGAATTCTAAAATCTTAATAAACCTAATAATAGATTATTTTATAATATATTATATTAGATATCACTGAATTTTAGAATCCTAATAACAGAT
>NW_025392718.1:0-3714 GCF_016433145.1 Gracilinanus agilis
TCTTCATCAGAGAAAAGCCTATCTTCATCATCATTCTCTTCATTTAAATCTTTATCTGAGTCTGAAACCTTAATGATTCCAGCTTCAGAATTCTGTCTAGGCAATAGGGGGGTATTTTCAGTAACCGTGATATTGGGAAGAGATTGTATAATTCAAGCGGTCTCATGGACAGGATCTAAAGCATCCCTAATTAAAGTCCAAAAAGAAAAGGTCTCTACAGGGACTTTTTCTGGGCCATATTTTGCATAGTAGGCCTGCAGGTCAAGGCCAATTTTCTCCCAGATTTCTGAATTCACTGTTCCTTTGTTGGGAAAGCAAGGGCTGCAAATTTGGATAAAATCAAGGAATTTTGCCAATAGCTGTTTGCTTACTTTTACTCCCCTCTTCTCTAGGGTATGCTTAATGATTTCAATAAAGAGTTTTCTTTCCTTTGATCTGCTGTTTCCCATAACTTCTATTTATCTTAGTATGCTATTTATCTTATTTTCTTTTGTGTGGCAGAGGTCTTAAAATCTGATCTTCTTGCCCTTCTGGCTCACTTTCCCTAGTGCAAAACTTTCCTTGCAATTCCTCAGGCAAGGGCCTTAGCCATCCGAATGGAAGCGTCCTCAACTTTTTTTGGGGGGAGGGTTAGGGTCTCACCTGTGTCCAAGAGTCCCTGTTCCAAAGGTGCCAGTATGCAAAGAGGCTGTTCTTTGTCCAGGGATTCTCTGGAGGTGGGACATCATGGTGAAACAAAATTAAAACAAGTCAGTGTGCAAGTATAATTGCAGAGGCTGTTCTCTGGTTCCATCTGCTGATTTTTATTTTTATACCCTTTTTTCCTTTATGATCTCATACAGGTTTTGATTGTCCCATATGTTAAAAATCACACATTAACTTTTGAAACCTCATATGATGGACATTTACTAATTATCCTACTATGATTAAACAAAGAAGCAAGCTTGTCAAGAATTGTTCATTCTAAAACCCAGCAATGGTATAGCTGGATCAAAGGGCAGGCAGTCTTTTAGAGCTATTTGTGCATAGTTCCAAATTGCCATCCAGAATGGTTGGATCAATTCACAACTCCACCAGCTGTGCATTAATGTCCTAATTTTGCCACATCCCCTCCAACATTTATTACTCGCCCCTGCTGTCATTTTAGCCAATCTGCTTGGTGTGAGGTGTTACCCCAGAGTTGTTTTGATTTGCATTTCTCTAATTATTAGAGATTTAGAACATTGTCTGATGTGCTTATTGATACTTTTGATTTCTTTATCTGAGGATTGCCCATTTACGTCCCTTGCCCATTTATCAATTGGGGGATGGTTTGATTTTTATACAATTGATTTAACTCCCTGTATATTTGAGTAATTTGATCTCTGTCAGAGTTTTTTGTTATAAAGATTTTTTTGCTGTTATTTCCCTTCTGATTTTGGTTTCATTGTTTTTGTTTGTACAAAAACTTTAATTTAACGTAATGAAAATTATTTATTATACACTTTGTAATTTTTTCTAACTTGTTTTGTTTTTTTAGGAAATGGGGGTCAAGTGACTTGCCCAGGGTCACACAGCTGGGAAGTGCCTGAGGTCAGATTTGAACCTAGGACTTCCCATCTCTAGCCCTGGCTCTCAATTCACTGAGCTACCCAGCTGCCCCCTCTCTTGCTTGGTTTTGAAATCTTTCCTTTCCCAGAGATCTGATAAGTATACTATTCAGTGTTCACCTAATTTACTTATAGTTTCCTTCTTTATATTCAGTCATTCACTCATTCTGAATTTATCTTGGTGTAGGGTGTGAGATGTTGATCTAGACCAAATCTCTCCCATACTGTTTTCCAATTTTCCCAGCAGTTTTTGTCAAATAGTGGATTTTTGTCCCAAAAGTTGGGCTCTTTGTGTTTATCATACACTGTTTTGCTCAGGTCATTTACCCCAAGCGTATTCCACGGATCCTCCCTTCTGTCTCTTAGTCAGTACCATATTGTTTTTTTTTAAACCCTTGTACTTTTCGGTGTATTGTCTCATACGATGGAAGAGTGGTAAGGGTGGGCAATGGGGGTCAATTGACCTGCCCAGGGTCACACAGCTGGGAAGTGGCTGAGGCCGGGTTTGAACCTAGGACCTCTTGTCTCTAGGCCTGACTCTCACTCCACTGAACTACCCAGCTGCCCCAGTACCATATTGTTTTGATGACCACTGGTTTATAGTATAGTTTAATATCTGGTACTGCTAGACCACCTTCCTTCATCTTTTCTTTTCATTATTTTCCTTGATAGTCTTGATTTTTTGTTCTTCCAAATGAACTTTGTTATAGTTTTTTTTTCTAATTCTGTAAAAATGTTTCTTAGTAATTTGATAGGTATGTCATTAAATAAGTGAATTAGTTTGGGTAGAATGGTCATTTTTATTGTGTTAGCTCATCCTACCCATGAGCAATCAATGTTTTCCCAATTGTTTAGATATAGTTTTAATTGGAAAGTGTTTTATAGCTGTGTTCGTATAATTCCTGTGCTTGTTTTGGTAGATAGAGTCCTAAGTATTTTGTATTGTCTAGGGTGATTTTTAATGGGGTTTCTCTTTCTACCTCTTGCTGCTGTGATGTGTTGGAAATATATAGAAATCCTGATGATATATGTGCATTTATTTTGTATCCTTCCACTTTGCTAAAGTTGTTGATTATTTCTACTAGCTTTTTAGTTGATTATCTAGGATTTTTTAAGTAGACCATCATATCATCTGCAGAGTGATAGCTTGGTCTCCTCACTGCCTTTTTTAATACTTTCAATTTCTTTTTCTTCTCTAATTGCTAACCCTAGTGTTTCTAGTACAATGTTAAATAAAAGAGGTGATAATGGTCATCCTTGTTTCACACCTGGTAAAATCGAATGTAATGGACTTCGGTACTGGCAGCAATGTAATGAGTCAGGACAATTCTGAGGTATTTATGGGAAAGAACTCTACCGACATATAGAGGAAGAACTGCAGGAGTGGAAACACAGAAGTAAAACAACCGCCTGAGTGCCTAGGTTGATGGGTACATGGTTGGGGATGTGACACACCAATGCAACTATCAATAATATGTAAATAAGTCTTTATTGATCTCACATGTTAAAACCAGTGGATATGGGAATTAGATATGGGGGGAGGTAAAGGGGAGTGAAGGGGAAAGTAAAAACAAGAATCATGTAACCATAGAAAATCTTTCTAAAAAAAATAAAATATTAAAAAAATATGTAAATAAGTCTTGACTGATCACATATGTTAAAACCAGTGGAAATGTGCCTTGGATA
This sequence comes from Gracilinanus agilis, assembly GCF_016433145.1. Taxonomy (NCBI): domain Eukaryota; kingdom Metazoa; phylum Chordata; class Mammalia; order Didelphimorphia; family Didelphidae; genus Gracilinanus; species Gracilinanus agilis. The sequence goes on from NW_025392718.1 coordinate 3,276, forward strand.
TGGGGGTGGTGGTGGTGGTGTATTCCACATGAACTGGAACGGCCTCCAGGAATTGATGCAGAGTGCATGGAGCAGAAGGAGGGGAATCTCATAGACAGAGACATATAGATGCCCGGTGGCATGATCCTTTCAAAGTCCCTTCGCACTCACTCCCCTGCCCCCACCTCATCCTGTTAATGATGATGGTCAGTGATAGAGATTGTCCAATGGCTTCCTTCAGAAGGCCACTCCCTAGCTCTCGCCAAGCTTTTTAGGACCCTCAGATCCTTAAAAGACTGCACCTTCCCCGAGCCCCACCCCCCTCAATCCCCTAATATCACATCGCCAAAGATCTCCCTTTGCCACTGCCAAGATTCCTGTTGCTCTTAAGAAAATGAGCAGTCCCTCCCTACTGTGTGTGTGTGTGTGTGTGTGTGTGTGTGTGTGTGTGTGTGTGTGT
>NW_025392718.1:3804-4130 GCF_016433145.1 Gracilinanus agilis
ATATCACATCGCCAAAGATCTCCCTTTGCCACTGCCAAGATTCCTGTTGCTCTTAAGAAAATGAGCAGTCCCTCCCTACTGTGTGTGTGTGTGTGTATCTCGATGTCTCCTCTCCCCTCCCCTCCCCTCCCTGCCCTCTCCCTCCCACCTCCCACCCAGGAAGGAGCTTGAATTCTTGGTTATTTTGTGGGCAAAGAAACACAGATCTGGGGAAAAGAGCTGAGTTGAATGAATGCATAAATAATCACCCCTAAACCAAGTTTTCTAGGACACATCTTCGGGGCTATCACCCCATGATTCTCCTTCCTTCCTTCCTTCCTTCCTTC
>NW_025392719.1:0-2732 GCF_016433145.1 Gracilinanus agilis
TTTGGTCACCCAAGCAATGACCAAGGATGATGGGGAGAAGTCAGAGGGTCACTGGAAGAGGTATAGCCAGAGATACATGAGGTCAGGACAAAGGAGGAAATGAATGGGCCCTGAGGTACAAAGGAAGAACACTTCTTTGGGAATCAAACACAAAACAGGAGTCCCCATCTGAGTACCCAGATTCAGAGCTGTTGGGCCCTGGACAATGCAAGTCACTCCTAGAGCCTCAGTTTCCTGAGATGGGTGCTTTTTGATATCCGTCCTGACATCCAAATACTGACACTAAGATCCTATGGGAGGACTCTGGAATCACGAACCCAAGAAAATGAAAGAAATGAAATCTGTTCAGACTCAAAGAACGATGTCAGGGAAGAGGGAAGCATAGATGGGGCTAATTCCCCTTCCAGAATAAATCTATGCACTCCATGGAGTATTCCAGGGACAAGACACTGGCTGTGAGCTAACCAGGATGAAGTCCATTTGAAACATCAAATTTAGAGCTCAGGGACATCTGAAGGTCCAACCTCTTCCTTGATGAGGCATCACCCACTGGTTCTGACTCTCTCCTCACCACACCTCCTCTCTCTTTCTCCCTCTCCTTTCCCTCTCTCCACCTCTGACACTGAGAGCTGCAGTCCTGTCAAAGTCTCCTGCTGAGAGAAGATGCATGGAATGGCGGGTCCCTGGACTCTTTTGGGGACCTGCCTAAATGTCTGGCTGCTAAACATGAGAGCAGTAAAGGAGGTACACTGCAAGGGAAGACACCAAGAAAGAAAGAACCAAAGGAGGGTGAGGACTAGGCAGGGGACAGGCTTGCACTGAGCCCAGTGTCCAGAGCAAGAGAGGGGACAATGCCACTGCATTCTGTTTGGCTCAGATTCTCAAGCACAGGCACCCCATCTGTACACTCCAGTTTTGAAAGGATAGTCAAAAAACTGAGGGTATTTTTACTTGAAAAATTAAATTCTAGGCAAGGGAAAGGAGCTTCTAGAGGGATGGCAGCTGAGACCCATTAGGAGTTATTGAAAGGAACCTCAGCTATCCTGAATGAAGAAGATAAGACTATGGTCAGATTGAGGAACACAAGGTACTGTGCAAGTAGCTAAAGGGCTATCACAACATTGAAGAAGGAGGCTCATTCTGCCAAGATCCATAACCCACAACTATAAATTCCTGGATAAGGAAATAGATTGAAGCCACTTGGAAGGGAAATTGGACCTTTGGAGCTCTCCATGGTGGAATGAGGTACCCTGCACATTAGCATGACAGACTTGTCCTTTACAATGCAGTAATGAAGTGCTGGACCAGGAAACCTTTAGATAAAAAGCCTCATAGGGCTCTTAAGAGGTGGGAATCTGGGAGTACAGACAGTGAGAGGATCAATGGGGCCAAAGAGCCCTTTGGGGAGGCCCATTTCCTTAGTGAGACACAACTACAGAGCGATAAGACAGCCCTCATTGGCATAGCATCTCAACAGAGAAAGACAAAACCATTTAATGAGGAAGGGAGGATGCCATACATAGGTCCCTGTCCTGCATCGAAGAGTCCCTCTGCTCTTACTTGCCCCTAAGAAGGACAGTCTGGGGCACTCTAGGCCCCATCTAAGACTCATGTTCCTCTGTATAATAGGCTTCAAATCTTCAAGGCCCCACAAACCCAGACTAGTGGGAACGAAGAACTCTGTAAGACCTGTTGCCAACTGCCAACTTTTGGGCAAATGCTTGGCACAGTTTTCGGCACATCCTTAGTACCTCATCAGGGTTGAATGGTTATAAATATTGATTGAGGAGAACTGAATTCTGAGAGGTTGGAATTCCTCATGCTCACATACAAGAAGCCATGAAGCAAACAACCGCAGACTCTTCATTCCCACCTGGGATGGCAACCCTACACTTGGGAAAGCCCTGATTTTAGAAAAAGGAAAGAGAAGCTCAGCCCACAACCAGGCTCAGGACAAACATCTGCCTTTCCCTGGTTCACTAAAGCAGTACTGAACATTCCCTGAACAGTGTTCTCTCTCCATGAGAACAGTCCTCACCCTCCATGAACACTGCCCTCATGGCCACAGGAACGCTCCATGAAACAGTGACATCACAATGTGCTCTAACTTGGGGTGAAGGCACAAGATTCCATTCCAGTTCCCATCCTCCTGTCCCATCTGGATCAGACAGGCAATCCCACCAGCCCCCTAAAGCCCATGAAGAGAACTTAAACCCCCCCTTCACTAGAGTGTTGTTGGGGGTAAGGAATAAAAGGAAAAAGGAAAGATTAATTCGAAACTCCTTCTATCCTGAACTGTCCTCCCTTCTGCTCTGGCCCTCCTGGGAGTCTCCTGGAAATATGAGTCCAAAGAGCTGGGAGCCAGGACAGAGGGGTGGATGGTCAGTGCTTTGAGATACAAAGGTGACAGACACCTGGGAGATGTCACCACAAGCCCCAGATCTGCAGCAGCATAACTGAACAGGTGACGCTTGCAGGTGACTTCCTGGAGGCTTAGATACATCCATGGAATGTTCCATGGGAAGCCATGTCCACAAGGATAATGGTCAACAACTAGATGTGGGCTCCACTCTTGGCTGTAGAGGCATGGATTCACTGTCATGGACGCCTGCCCCAGCTCTCTGATGAAGGGGAAGGAGGCCTCCAGGCCCTGAACAGGTGGAGATGAACCTAGTGGAGGGGCCAGTGCTCCTGTCTCACAGCTGCAGAAGGGGAAGGGGGAGGAGATGGGG
>NW_025392720.1:0-1960 GCF_016433145.1 Gracilinanus agilis
AGGAGGGGAAGAGGAGGAGGAAACCTCTGGCCTCCCACACAGACTTAACGGTACTTCGAGGTCAGCACGGTGGACACAGAGGCCAAGAACTTGTCCATGGAGGCATGGATCTCGGGAGTGAAATCCTTGCCGAGGTGACAGGCCAGAGTCACGAGCACATTGTGGCACAGCAACTGGGAGAGAAGGGACAGCTCCAGGGTCAGGCTCGGTGGGCTTGGGGTGCGCGCGCGCTCACAAGCACACGGTGGTCCCCCCTACCCCCTACCCCTCGCCCCCATCTCCACTGCCCCTACGCGCTTTCTTCTCTTACCTGCCACGCATCCCCCCCACCCAGTGCGCTCCCACTGACCACACTCAGAGCCTACTCAGACCCGGGGTGTAGAACTATCTGTCCTGGGTTCCAAGTCTTCCCTGTAAGAACCACTTCCCTCAATGGAGCTGCGTTCCTGGCGGCACTGGGCATCTCCAGGGATCATCCCTGGATCCCTCAGCTTCCCTGTGAGTCCTATAAGCTCGGGCTCACCTTGAAGTTGACGGGATCCACCTTCAGCTCGTGGGCGTGCACATCGCTCAGTGTGGACAGAGCTGTGGCCAGGTCCTCCATGTGGGCCACAGCCACGCCCACGGCGTCCGCGATTTTCTGGCCTTGGGCCCTGATTTGAGGCGAACCCGAGGAAAAATCGAAGTGCGGGAAGTAGGTCTTGGTGGTGGGGAAAGAGAGGAAGGTCCTGTGGGAGGGAGAGAGGCATTCTTTGGAGCATCATTCAGAGCACGGTCCCCTGGGCAATGTGGGGGCTAGACGCAGGCTTAAGGACAGGGAGGCGTAGTCGGTAGGTGCTAAGAAGGAGAGAAGAGGATGCTGGGCTCAGAAGACCACAGAGTCCCCTGTGGCCTCAGGACGCGGAAGAGAAGTGTTTGGAATTCTAGAGGCGAACTGGGATTCTGGATTCTGAAGGAGCATCCCTGGGTCTGGGGGCCTCCAGGGAGAGTGGGAAGGGCAGAGGCCGAGGAGGGGAGGGAGTCCTTACCTGTGCAAGGCTTCAGACATATAGGCACCGCTGTTGCCTCCCACCTTACTCCAGGCGGCCTTCACATTATTCTTGTCAGCACCAGAGAGCACCATGTTGACTTCTTTCCCGGTTCTGTGTAGGACCAGAAAGATGCAGCCCCGAGCCCCACAGCCCTTTTAAGGGGTTCCCTGGAAGGGCACACCCTGGGTAGATTCCCCGGTGGGCGTTGCTCATTGGTTGGCACAGCGCCCAGGTTAGGGTGCCAGGAGCCCCGCTGAGTCACTGATGTCGGGAGTGAGAGACTGTGCACCCCCTCGAGGGGGCGCTGTTCTCCCATCTCTTTCCGACTCCCCAACTTTCTGATGGGACTCTGTGTAGGCTCTGGATCTGGGCTCCTTTCTCCTGTGTAGTCAGGCTGGGTGAATTTGGAGCACCAGACCTGAGTTCAAGTTTGACCTCATGAACCTACAAGCTGTGTAATTGGTTCTGGGCAAGTCCCTTAACCTTTCTGTCTCAGTTTCCTCCTTTGTAAAATGAGTATCAGGATAGTACCTACCTGGAAGGATTGTTATGAAGATCAGAGGAGACAACTGAGAAAAGCTCAGTACAGTGTTTGGCAGGCAGCAAGGGCTTCATAAACCTTTGTCGTTATTATCTCCTTCACCTGTAGTCTTCTTCTTCACTCTTCCCCTAACTTGAGAAAGCAGAGTGGGTGCTGTGGAATGAACCCTGATTGAAGGAAGGAGACCTGAGTGCAAATCACCTGGTTCTGCCAATAAGTATTTGTGTGGCCTTGAGCAAGAATCACTTTGCCATCCTGGATCCCAGTTTCCCCATCTGTAAAAGGAGGGGAAGGAGTTGGTGTAGATGACATCTAAGGTCCCTCCCAGCTTTCACTCAGGCTGTCATCCCCATCCTATGAAGTACAGCTCCCTGGCAGAACAGGGCAG
>NW_025392721.1:0-4523 GCF_016433145.1 Gracilinanus agilis
ATGACAAAACTAGTGGAAATGCGCATCGGCCATGGGTGGGAGGTGTGCGGGGGGGGAGGGTTGAAGGGGAAAGGAGGAGCATGAATCATGTAACCATGTTAAAAATGAATATTAATTAAAAAAAATCTATTGTTCTTTTGATCACAAAATTTCATACTGTCCTCCTTTTTGTAGGGGGTGTAGGATAGTTTTGCATTATACAAAATAGATTTTCTTTGTATTTAAAGTTCTTTTTTCCTGATGGTGTGCAGAATTTGTTTCTGAATTTGACTTGTTTAATTAACTACTATGTGTGTTGAAGTTTGCAGCATTCTAAGTTTTTTCTTTTCTGATGATAATTGGTGGATTGTCTTAAAATTCAAATTTAATTTTCTATGTTTTGGGCAAATCTTTTGTTTTATTTTCTGAATTAGGGTTTTAAGGGTTTCTTGCCCTTTCATTTTCTACTGGGAAACTCATGGTTTTTAGAGTGTGTCCCTACATTGTGTTCAAATTCAGAAGTGTTTTGCTTACAGAATAGATATATATTACTTTGTTGGTTTTGTTTGTTTCTTTTCTTCTATATTGTCCTTCATTTTTGTATGTGTGTAAATGGAATTAGCTCAAGCCCATTCATACTTAAAACTCTAGCCACCAGAGATAATGTCATCCCACCCTCCATTAGTGGGAGGGGAGATGCTTAACTCACATGTGACAATAAGTAACAGATCAAGAACAAGGGACTGCCCTTTGGGCAGTCCAAACTTGTCCACTTGAATTAGAGGTGGACTCCCAGGAAGTGACGAGAGACACTATCTCTTCAAGTATGTTGGTTACTTCCTGTTGAGGCAATTCCTGCTTTGAACTTGGTGCTGAAGGATCTCGGCTGAGACCTCAGGCTGCTTCCCCTCTGAATTGTCTGGTGGGTAAGTTAGGCTGACTTCCTTGGCCTGCCTTGGCGTTTCTAGACTCTCTACCTTAAGTAGGTTTCTTGCCTCTCTGATTGCTTAGGCCTTGTGGCTTGTAATCTAGTTTAATTAACCTTTTAACCCTCTCTCCATCTTGGCCTCTGCAGGCCCGGACCAGCCTCTCCCCTTCTCTATTTACCTATCTTCTACCTTCCTAATTGTAAATAAACTACCATTAAACCCATCCAGACTTGGGTCTATTTTAATTATGTAATCAATCTGAATTATTGATTCCTGGCGACCACACCTTAAATATATAACTATATAATATCTAATTTCTAAATATTGCATATGTTTGCATTTCCAATCTATTATTCTCTCTTTCATTTCTTTGGTGAGACTTGCCATTTAAGATTCAATTTTTTTTTTCTATAATGCTCATTACTCTTGCTATGTAGAACAAAAGTTCGTCTCTTGGAATTCTAATTTCTCTTTTAAACCATTCAGCATCCACTTATTATAGTCTGATGCTCTCAAATTTCACAAGGACAACACTCTCATTAAATATTGGATGATTTTCCTTTATTTTGCAGAATTCATAGATGCCCAAATGCATTTACCTTATCTGGATGGCATGTTTCCTTCTTTTGTTACCATTTTCTCTGGGATTTATTTATTTATGTTCAGGGTCTGTAAGTATTCTTCTTCCTGATGCTTTTGGGACTCTTAGTCTTTTTTCTCTTATTTGTCTTACAACCCATTTCCTGACTTAATTCCCTCTCATGGTTTCCTTGAATCTCAAAGCATCTCAGTCTTCCTCACATTGCTTAATTCACATTTCACCAGAATAGGTTTCTCCTCTAACTGTTGAGTGATCAGAATTGACCTCAAGTTAGGTGCTATCTTCTTTTGCTCAAAATTGGTCAGGTGCTACACAGGCCCCTATATGCATGGTGACCTGACCCATTTCCTTCTCTTCCTCAGCTCTCTGCCTTAGTACCAATAGTTCAGACTCTATTTCCTCTGGCAACAGCATTTCAGAACTTTGATCCCTTGTGCTTTAAGGTTGTAGAGTCCAGCAGAATTTTGCTACCAAAGGGATGTGGTCAAGCAGGCTTTTGAGATCCAAGAAAACATCCAGAACCTGGAGCCAGGATCTTCACAGCACTGGAAAGAGGTAGGATGATTAGATATAGGAGTGGTTTTTAATCTCAGCCTGTGTTCTTGTTCAATCTTGTTGCTTTTAGTATAGAAGGTGATGGAGTGTTGAGTGAGCTCAGAGTCAGTGAACATGAGTTTCTAGATACCTCCTTCTTTTTTCTCTCTTCTTTCCTTACATCTTACCTCCCACTGTGTGAGTCCTTGACCTTGGCGAGACTTTATCTTTGCAGCATAATTTTTCTTTTGGAGTGTTTTCAGAAGTTTTGAGCATTAGAGAAAATTTCAAGTCTATCATTTTGTTGCTCACTTCCCTCCACACATTTCTAATATATTTAAGATGATAAACGGAAACTCTGTTTACATATGATCTCTTGATAAATTTAATAGATTGTGTTTATGACTTTTTAAAGACCAAATGGCATATATCATCAGAGAGCTAGAAATTATAGGGCAGATGGGTAGCTCAGTGGATTGAGAGTCAGGCCTAGAGAAGGGAGGTCCTATGTTCAATTCTGGCCCCAGATACATCCTAGCTGTGTGACCTTGAGCAAATCATCTAAATCCCATTGCCTAGGCCTTGCTGCTCTTCTGCCTTAGTAGCAACACATAGCATTGATTCTAAAATGAAAGGGAAGGGTTTTTAAAAAAAGAAAGCCATAAATTGACTCTATTCTCTGATTCTTGCTACCAGTGTTCCCAAATGAAAATGTGTTCAGTTGGATAGATCTTAATTTAATCAGCTACAAAAATAGGGATTTGATGCAAAACTCTAAATCTATGATTATATAAAATAATGACTGGAAGAAATAAAGTTAAACTAGTGTATTAAGATCATGAGAAGATCCAGACCGAGAGGGAATTAGGCCTTTTCTAAGATACCAGTCTTCCTTACTCCAGGTACAGAATTCTAACAATGTAAATATTAAAAGATAGTGGGGTATAAAAAAAGAGAAAATTGAATAAGACTATATAAATTTGTGAAGGGAATACAACTAGGTAAAATAAAAGAATAAAAGGAAATGTAAAAATGGAAGGGCAGAATAATATGTTCATGTTTGAGTAACATAATGAAATGTGTAAGTTATTATAACATAGGTGAAATTAATTTAGTAATGTGAAATACAGGGCAAGAAAGTAAAAGGTATAATGAAATCCATAAAGAGAAAAAAAGTAATGATGTTTGAAGGTGATGTAATGAAATGCACATATTTGAGAGGTGTAATGAGATGTGTGAATGTAAGATTCTGATGAGATGTTAATATTTGAAAGGTATAATGAGATGTGCATGTTTTGAAGGTTTAATGAGATATACAAAAAAAGGAAAAGACTTAAAACAATTCTACTCACCTATGGATATGAGATAATTACCCCAAATCATGCTCTTTAAAAGTCTCATTTATTCACTATTTTAAAGAAGCCCCAGGTTCTTGAAGTTCTGTGTGTATTTAATGACTTCTGACTTTTGCTAATTGACAAAGAACCCTTTTGGGGAAGTCATCTTTTGTGAAGTTTTCATTTCTGTCCCTTTCATTTTATTTGATTTTGTTGTGTACTTAGCAATTAAGAATTTTATTTCCCTTAAAAATATTTGATATTGAATCTCTGAAGATTCCTTAGTAAAATCTCTTTGAGATATTAAATCAACATGTTTATAGGCAATATATTTCCTGGGTGATAACATGTTTCTTCCTTCTTAGCATAAGAATTTGAATGATTATAAAAATATCTTTAACTTTAACTATTTTAGCTAAATTATACAGCACTAGGTAACTAGCAGGTACTTAATAGATATTTAATGGTTAATTGAGAACATTATGAATTTATTTTCTAAAAATACTGATTATTTTGAAAATCTTTTTTTCTAAATATTTAAAGTAAAATGTTCAAGTATGAAATAGTTTAGTTCTAGAGGAAATGGTCTTTCATATAGACTACAGTAATCAGGGGAAATAGTTTGTGTCAATATGCAAACTAATGGAAAAGGGAGAACTCAAATTCTGTAGAAGGTACTATTCTCCCATAATACTAGTAGGACATCATTTATTCCTGGATTAATTGGCTACAGAATGACAAAGACTTTAATTGGAACAGAAAATGATTTTTTGGAAAAAATGAGTACCACAATTATTTCTTCTTTCATTGATGGAATTCAAATTAAACTAAAGACAAGGTAAATGGGTGACCCTTCACCCACTCACTAATAACTTTTCATAACCTTAATCAATCATCATAATATAGCAGTTATCATCTTTACCATATGCCCATTCAAGGAAATGATTATTTTATGATAACTACTTACTGTTCAATTAAGTCTCTTGGAAAAAAGGCCAAAAGTTGGTCAGTTTTATTCATTAAAAAATTGAAACTTTAGCTAATACTCCAGAATGTTTTTATATATATAATTGGGGTTTCTTATTAATTAAATATGAAAAATGTTACCTATTGAATATAAACCTAATGTACATATATATATAT
>NW_025392722.1:0-7418 GCF_016433145.1 Gracilinanus agilis
ACATTTACAAAAGATATAACAGAATAGACTGAAGAGGTAGAACACATAGAACATGGAGAACACAGAACAGATAGAATAGATGGGAAAGACAGAGGTCATAGAACAGATCAATTAGACACAAGACAACATGTAGACTGGTTAGGACAGAGAGATCATATAGAACATGTATATACTAAAAATAGATGGAAAGAATAGGAAAAACCCAAAAAAGAGATAGAACATAGAAATGGAAGAGAGTGAGCTCAAAAATCATAGATGAGATGGAACAAGCAGACTATAAAGATGTAGAGATACTACACGTAGAACACATTGAATAGATGAAAGACAGAGAGCTCAGAGAACAGATAGAACTTATAGATGTATTGATTAGAATACATACACTCGAACACAGATCAGAATGCATAGATAAAAGATGAATAGAAATTAGAACACAGAGAAGAGATCAAATAGAATAACTAGATATAAAAGAGAGGAAGAGCTAGAACAAGTTAGAATAGAATGAAGACATAGAGCACATTAAAAAGGAAGGCTAGATAGAACACAGAACAGATAGAAGAAATAGAACACATAGAATAGATGGAAAAGATAGAACTCATAGAACATGTAGATACTAAAGATACATGATAGAAGATAGATGGAAGAAAACTCACAGAACAGATGAAATAGATAACACTCAGAGTAGAAAGAACCAATAAATCAGAACACAGATACAAAAGAGCAGTTTTAGAGAATAGATGGAATAAGTAGAGCACATGGAACAGAGAGAGTACATAAAAGAGATAGAACATGTAGAATGGTTAGAACAGAGAGATCAGATAGAAGTGTAGATACTAAAGACAGATGGATAGAATAGGAAGAAGTCATAGAAGAGATAGAAAACAGAGATGGAAGAGAGTGAGCTCACAGAATAGATAACAATAAATAGAGCACATGGAATAGATGAGATAAAACACAAAGAACAGATAGGAGACAGACACAGCAGTTAAAAAAGTTTGAATAGATGGAAGAGGTAGAACACAGAGCAGGTAGAATAAAGGGAATAGGTAAATCACATAGTGTAGATGGAACATGTAGAATGTAGAGATAGAACTCAGAGAATACAACACATACAAAAGATATAATCGAATGGATGGAAGAGGTAGAGCACATAGAAGAGAGACAAAGTAGAACAGATAGAATAGATGGAAGAGATAAAGCTCATAGAATAGATAAATTAGACACCACACAGAAAATGTAGACTGCTTGGGACAGAGATCAAATAGAACATATAGATACAAAAAATAGAAGGATTGAATAAAAATAACATATACAAGAGATAGAACAGAGAGATGGAATAGAGACAGAGCTCACAGAGCAGATAGACTAGATGGAACAGACTAAATAAACAGATGGATAGGTAGTACACATAGAAAACATAGAATAGTTGGAAGAGAGAACTCAGAGAAAAGATAGAATTCAAAGATCTATAGATTAAAATACATAGACTAGAGCACAGATCAGAATACATAGATAAAAATAGATAAATAGAAGTTATAATACATAGAATAGATCAGATAGAACAAATAGATACAAAAGAGATGAAGAGCTAGAACAAGTTAGTAAAGAATGAAAAGGTAGAGCACATTAAAAAGGAAGGATAGAACAAGGATCAGATAGAAGAAATAGAACACAGAATAAAGGGAAAAGATAGAGTTCATAGAACATATTGATACTAAAGAGAGATGATAGAACACAGATGTAAGAGAGCTCACAGAACAGATGGAATAGATAACACTCAGAGTAGAAAGAATCCATAAATCAGATAGAACACAGATACAAAAGGTGGATGAACAGTTATAGAGAATAGATGGAATATTTAGAGCACATGGATCAGAGAGAGTACATAAAATAGATAGTACATGTAGAATGGTTAGAACAGAGAGATCAGATAGAAATATAGATACTAAAGACAGATGGATAGAATAGGACGAAATCATAGAAGAGATAGAACACAGAGATGGAAGAGAGTGACCTCACAGAATAGATAACAATAGACAGAGCAATGGAATAGATAGATGAGATAGAACACAAAGAACAGATAAGAGACAGACACAGTAGTTAGAAAAGTTTGAATAGATGGAAGAGGTGGAACACAGAACAGGTAGAATAAAGGGAAGTGGTAAATCACATAGTATAGATGGAACATGTAGAATGTAGAGCTAGAACTCAGAGAATACAACACATACAAAAGATAGAATAAATGGAAGAGGTAGAGCACATAAAAGAGAGAGAACATAGAACGGATAGAATAGATGGAAGAGATAAAGCTCATAGAATAGATAAATTAGACACCACATAGAACATGTAGATTGCTTAGGACAGAGATCAAATAGAACATATAGATAGAAAAAAATAGAATGATTAAATAAAAAGAACACATAGAAGAGAGAGAACACAGAGATGGAATAGAGAGGGCTCACAGAGCAGATAGACTAGATGGAACAAACAAAATAAACAGATGGATAGGTAGTACACATAGAACACAGAATAGATGGAAGAGAGAGCTCAGAGAACAGATAGAACTCATAGATGTATAGATTAGAATACATAGACTAGAACACATTATCAGAATTCATAGAAAAAAGATAGATGAATAGAAGTTATAATAAATAGAAGAGATCAGATAGAATAACTAGGTACAAAAGAGATGAATAGCTAGTTATAATTATCAACTGTGTATTCCCAGACATTTTTATTCTCTCTCCTTGTCCTGCACTTTCTTCTTTCACTATTTCCTTCTATGCCACTGTTTTGTTTTTAATCATTTCCTATAATCCCCTCCCTTGTTGTACTTCCCTTTCTCCCCCCTCCCTTCTTATTCCCCTCTTATTGTTCTTTAAAGCTACACCCCTCTCCCCCCATGCCCTCTCCCTCACTAGTATTGCTTCTCTCCCCACCAGCCCATTTGTTACCCTTCTACTTCTCTATAGGGCGTGAATCAATTCTCTGCCCCAATGGATCCCATTGTTCTTCCCTCTTTAAGTTGATTTCAATGCACTTAAGTATTGAATATTTCCTCTCTCTAACCTCTTTACTCTTACAGTGTATTGTTATTTTTCCCTGTTGGTCCCACCTGCTTCTTTATGGAATAAAAATTTCTTCCTGTTGTTTATTTTCCTATTTTTCTTATTATCTTCTTCCCCCCTAATTTTGTATATATTTATGCATACATAAATACATATATATAGATATATGTATATCGCTTGATATTTCATCTTATACAGGTTGTCCCTGTTCCCCTTTATGTAAACTTCTTCTAGTTACCCTATGGGTAACAACAATTTTTAATATTTGCCAATATCTTCTTTTCTTCTTGGGATACAAATTGATTGAACTTTTTTGGTCCCTTAAAGAAAAGAATTTTTTTTCTCCTCTCCCATTCTCTTAATTACCTTTCATTGATTTTCTTGAGTTCTGGGTTTGGGCAGCATACTCTCTGTTTAAGTCCGGTTTTTTCTTGATGAATGTTTGGAAGGCTTCGATTTTATTGAATGACCATACTTTCCCCTGCAATAATATAGTTAGCTTGGCCAGATAGTTGATTCTTGGTTGTAGACCCGGATCCTGTGTTATCCTAACTGTGGTTCCCTGATATCTGAATGACTTCTTTTTAGCAGCTTGTAATATTTCTTCCTTGGTCTGGTAGTTTTTGAATTAGTCTATAATATTCCTAGAAGTTGTTAGGTGTGGATTAAAAGTAGGAGGTGAGCTGTGCATTCTTTCAATTTCCACTTTTCCCTCTTGTTCGAGAATTTCTGGGCAATTTTCTCTGATAATTTCTTGTAAGATGCTATCTAAACTTTTTCTTTTCTCATGATGTTCTGGTAAACCAATAATTCTTAAGTTGTCTCTTCTAGCTCTGTTCTCCAGATCTTTGATTGAATCAGTGAGGTTTTTCATATTCTCAAATTTTTCATTTTTTAGTTTTGTTTAATATATTCTTGCTGCCCTATGAAGTCATTTGCTTCTAGTTGTTGAGTTCTGTTTTTTAAAAGACTGAATTTCATTTCTGTCTTTTTAGTCATCCTTCTCCTTCTGGTCTGGTTTTCTTTGTAGATCATCTTTTGCCTTCTTTGCTTCATTTTCAAGCTGACCAATTCTAGCTTTTAAGACTTTATTTTCTTGTTTTAGTTCATGTATTTCCCTTTTCAAATTGTCTTCAGCCTATCTTGCCTCTCTTGATTGCCTTTTGAGTTCCTGAAATTCTTGAGTTAATTGAATTTTAAGTTTTTGAGTTAATTGAATTTTGAGATCTTCCAAAGCCTGTGTTCAGTTCTCTAGAACTACTTCCTCTTCTATTTCTATTTCTATTTCTATTTCATTTGCTCTCTTTTCACTTCCTTGAAAGAAGCTGTCAGAGAGGTATAGGGGCTTCGTGTTAAGATGTCAGCAGAGTAAAAGGCAGCTACTTACCCTCTCCTAACTGAAACATATAGGACTCCTCAAGGGCAACGTAAAAACAAATCCAGATGAACAAAGGGACCCCACAACAGGGCTCAGCATTGAAGGTACGTGGGATCGGGGCATTTCCATGCTATAAAGGGGTGAAATAGCTCTACTAAAATGCGAGGTGAGCAACCCCCTCCCTCCCTCACATCACCTACAGGGCCAAAGCCAGGGCACAAGAGTTAGAGCAAATTTGTGGCACTCATTAAGTCCTTGGCAACTACCTGGGGTCACCACGGTCTGCCTCTGAGAGAAGCAAGACTTAAGACCCCAAGAGTCTAAAGAATGCTCTGACTTTAAACACAGACCTTGAGCCAGGTGGAGTCACAGCTACAGACATGGATTCTGAGCACAGGCACGGACCATGGGTGGGGACCAAGTGTAGAGAGGTTTTTGACTGTGGAAGCAGTGCCCTGAAACTGGTAAAAGGGCTTTGAGCAGAGGAACAAGGAAGGGGACCACCAGGAGGCTTGACCCTGAGAACAACTAGACCTGAGCCCTCAGGAGCCTAAAGAGCGCAGACAGCGTGAGGATAAAGCTGAGAGGGCATGCGTCTCACAATGGCAAGCCAGAGACAAGAACCCCAGAAGAGAAAGAACAAGAAGAAATCTTTAACACTTGACAACATTCACAAAGAAAAAAATCCAGACAACAGAGCAAACAGCAGAGGAGAGCAAACAAGTAATCATATCCAAACCTTCCCCCAAAATGAAAACTGGTCACAAGCTATTGAAGAGTTCAAATCTGAGATTATGAGAAAGATGGTAGAGAACTGGCAAGAAAATAACTATTTAAAAGGCAGAATTTCGCAATTAGAAAGTGAGGCTCAGAAAACAAATGAATTGATAAGCAAATTGAAGACCAGACATGATCAGCTGAAAGCATTGAAGAACCAAACAGACCAGATTGAAAAGGAAAACCAAAATATTATTGCCAAAAACCAGTCTCTAAATGCTAGATTTGGGCAATTAGAAAAAGATGCCCCCAAATCAAAAGAATTGATAAGCAAATTGGAGACCAAAATCAAACAGCTGGAAAACAGGATAGACCAAATCAGAAAGGAAAATCAAAAGAACATAACAGAAAACCAGTCTCTAAAGACAAGAATTGGGCAAGTAGAAGCCACTGATCTCTCAAGACAACAAGAAAAAATAAAGCAAAGTCAAAAGAATGGCAAAATAGAAGGAAACATGAAATATCTCACTGAGAAATTGACAGATCAAGAAAATAGGTCTAGAAGAGACCATTTGAGAATAATTGGTCTTCCTGAAAAACAGAAATTAATAGAAATTTGAACTCCATACTAAAGGAAATCATTCAGCAAAACTGCCCTGAAGTTCTACAAGAGGGTAATATAGATGTTGAAAGTATCCATGGATCGCCCTCTACACTAAACCCTGAAAAGACAACCCCTAGGAACAAAATAGCCAAATTCAAGAAGCTGTCAATTGTCATTTCTTTTCTCTTTTTCTGTTGCTTACTCATATTTTTTCCTTCCTTTTTCTGCTAGTTTGAGTAGATGTATTTAATGATCTTTGGTGAAAGATCTTCCCCCAGCTGGCAAAGGAGGGTTATAATTACTTTCTTTGCCCTCTGAAGACTTCTTGTCTGTCCAATTGTTGGGATCAATCCTGTATTGATTGGATTAATCTTACTGCTTAAACTGCCCTGAGGCTAAAACCTGGAGAGGAGGGAAAAACTAACAAAAAACAAACAAACAAACAAACAAAAACCATTCCTGGAGAAGAAGGAGCTATTTCACTGAAATGAGTTCTCCAGCAGTGGGGTTACCCTGTGCTGTCCTCTATTTTTGATCTGGTTTTCTTTCCTCTTGAAGTCATGCGTTCTCTATCTCATAATGAGGAAGCCAAGCTATCTGTGGTCTGGGGTTTGGCTCTCTCTAAACACCATCTTCGGGGGGGGGGGGGGAAGAGGTTGTGTGTTTCTCAGGTTTTCACCTCCAGTCACCTCTCCAGTATCTGTGTTTAACTCCTTGAGTCCAGTGCCAGCAAGGCCCTCTCTCCAAACCAGTGCATCAAAACACCCTGACATTTCCTGGGCCACTGGAGATTCACACAGCATGTGGGGGAGGCGTCCTGTGATTCCCCTTCTGTGACCTCAGACCCAACAGTTCAAGAACTGAAGCCTTTCTATTGTTGTATCTCTTTAGTTGTGCTGCATTAGGGTTCCCCCTACTCTGTCCCCTTATTAGATTTGGTCCTCTTTCTTCTCGAAGGGCATTGTTTTCTATATCGTTGTGTAAGGGTATGGAGGTTTTAAGATTCACTCTGTCTATGCCGCCATCTTGCTGGAAAAACACACACACACAAATAAATACACACACACACACACAATGAATGCAAGATTTTAGGGGAAAGGAGGCAGCTTTAAATATTTGGGTCCAAAGAGATTAGGAAAATCCTTAATTGGGACAAGGTGGCATGTTACCTGAGTTTCAAAGGAAACTAAAAATTGGAAGAGGCACAGGGAGATTGTATTGAATTCCAAGCCACAGTGAAGAAGCTAAAGGACTAGAAATGTTTTGTTGTGTGTGAAGAATACGAAGAAGTTAATATACCAGGGTTTTAGAGTACACAAAGTGAAATAACATATCTTTAGATAGGTCAGTTTTAGGTGTTTATAAAGGGTAGTCAGTGGGACAGTGGTCTAGATATGATCCTCGAGCTAATAGTGAGACAGTGCAAATTTTTAAGCCCAGAGTTGACTCCTCCCCCCTCTCTCTCCTTCCTCTCTCACTCCCTTCCTCCCTACCATAGGGGCTTTAGGGGCTTGGGGCAGTCGTTTTCTTTAAAAGTGACAAAAAGCTGCGTGGAGGCTATGTGAGCACCTTTCCCCAGCCAGCCTCCCCTCTTTCTCCCTCCTCCAAGATTTTGTTTCAGTGCTAAGGAAGACACTCAACAGGACAGTAATTT
>NW_025392723.1:0-4240 GCF_016433145.1 Gracilinanus agilis
TTTGGATGCTATTTAGGGGTGGTGATAAGTACTGCATACTAAGAAAAAATAGACATACTGATACATGATTGGTAGAGTTGTGAATTTTTCTAATTATTCTGGAGAGTGAATTGGAATTATGTGAAGAAAGTTAGTACAATATTTTTCATTTGACTCCAAGATCCAATTATGAGTCATGCTATCCTAAGTAGGTAAAATATAGAAATAAAAGTGCTATGTATATCTCCAAGCATCAAAGCAACACTTTTTCATGGTAATAAAGAGCTAGATATAAAATGTAAGCTCGTTGACTAGGGAATGACTAAACAACTTATAGTAGATGAATGTAATCACTCCACTTTGCTGTCATAATTATTATTTTTTACCCCCCTTTACCTGAGATTGAACACTTCTATTAAGCACGTCTTTAAAAACATGAGAGGATTGATTTCAGTATTAAGCTCTTCTTAAAAGTTGCACATATTTCTTTTCTTTCTGTTGTCTAGGGTTTTTTACAAATCAAATAATTTGATGATTTCTATATTTTTAAAGGATAGTTTCAGCCACTTCTTTCTTGATGAACTGTGAGTTCTTTTCTCCATATGGTCTCCAAGTTTGAACTCCCCTTTTCTTCTTGTGCACAATTGTGGGAGAATATATCTCCAAACACTTTTGGAGAAGAGGGGCAGAAAATGTTTTGTACTATTATCTGTACTCTATCAAATTAGTATATAACTCTTTCTAAAAGCTAATTAATTCTGATTTGTTGAACACATTGGATAAAGGCTTGTGAATGATATTATTAGAAACACTACCCTTCAGGCTTACCTCTAGGGTTTATGAGAGAAGTAGCAATGCCTTTGGAGACCCAGCCCACCAATGGGAGTAGGACTTGGGGAAATAACCTCAGAAATGTGATAAATCAACTTAAACGGATACTTATTGTCATCCACATTAGAATTTAAGTTTCTTAAGAAAATAGATTGTTTTATTCTTTCTATTTATATTGCTAGCACCTAGAATAGTAACTAGCACATTTTGCTTGCTTCTTATATAGTTACTGATCAAAGATATCTATTCCATAATTCTATTTGCACATTAGATGAATATGTGAAGTGCTTTTTAAATCTTAATTATAAAATGTTCACCTAGAATGTGATTAGATATGGAAGCAAAAGATATAGACATGAGGGAGAAAATATGTAGAGCTGGATGTGGAATGTGGTGCTAAAGGAGGACCAAATGGAATGAAGTGACTGTAGAATTTTCACCTCCACAGGTGAAGTAGAAATTCTGAGAGAGAGGTACCAAGAAGCAGACAACATAATTCTACCTTTTTTTTTGCCATAGATCTTATGAATTTTAGTTTTTTTGACTTCCTAGCATACTGGGGAATTAGAAGAATTTACAGGGAATAATGTTATTATACACTGAGAGACATTTAAAAAAACCCCTTATCTTCTATGCTAATAAAAACTCTAAGACAGAGGGCAAGGGCTAGGCCAACAGGGTTAGGTGAATTGCCCAAGGTGACACAACAAGAAAATGTCGGAGGCCAGATTTGAAACTAGGTCTTGCTGTCTCCAGGTCTGGTGTTCTAGCCACAGTGTCTGTTAGATATTCTGCCACGGGTTTTCCTAATTTAAAAAAAAATATTTTTATTATCATGTAAAACACACTAGCATATTGGTCATTGTTGTAAGAGTACACTTATACATCATCAGAAACTCAAAATAAAACCATAAACATACATTGGTGTGAAAAATGACTCCAACAGTTCTTTCTCTGGAAGTAGATAGCAATCTCATCATAAGTCTTCAAGATTGTACCTGTTCATTGCATTGCTGAGAGTAGCCAAGTTGTTGTTGTTGTTGTTTTAACCAAACTTTCAGATATTCCAATAATTCTTAAATCTATTCTCCAGGTTAGTTCTTTTTTTTTTCAAAGAATTTCTTCTAGTTTCTTTTTTTTCTTTTGATTTTGTTTTATTGCTTCTTGATGTATCCTGAAGTGATTAGCTGCTAGGAACCAAATCCTAATTTTTATAGAATGATTTCCTTTCATGACCTTTTGAACCTCCTCTTTCATTTGGCCCATTTTTTATTATATTGCTTTCAATTCTCTTCTTTGTTTTTCTTCTGACTTTTTTAAACATTTATTCATATTTATTTTTAACATATTTACATGATTCATGCTCCTTCTTTCCCCTTCAGCCCCTGCACTCCTCCCACCCATGACCAATGCACATTTCCACTGGATTTAACATGTGTTGTTGATCAAGACCTATTTCCAAATTGTTGTTAGTTGCATTGGTGTGGTAGTTTTGAGTCTACATCCCCAATCATGTCTGCCTCAACCTATGCGTTCAAGCAGTTGTTTTTTTTTCTGTTTCCTCTCCTGCAGTTCTTCCTCTGAATGTGGGTGGCATTCTTTACCATAAGTTCCTCACAACTGTCCTAGGTCATTGTATGGCTGCTAGTACAGAAGTCCATCACATTCTATTTTACCACAGTATATCAGTCTCTATGTACAGTGTTCTTCTGGCTCTGCTCCTTTCTCTCCGCATCTGTTCCTGGAGGTCTTTCCAATTCACCTGGAACTCCTCCAGTTTATTATTCCTTTTAGCACAATAGTATTCCATCACCAGCATATACCACAATTTCTTCAGCCATTCCCCAATTGAAGGACATACCCTCCTTTTCCACTTTTTTGCCACCACAAAAAGAGCAGTTATAAATATTTTCGTATAAGTCTGTTTATCTATGATCTCTTTGTGGTACAAACCCAACAATGGTATGGCTGGATCAAAGGGCAGGCAGTCTTTTATAGCCCTTTGATCATAGTTCCAAATTGCCATCCAGAATGGTTGGATCAGTTCACAACTCCACCAGTAATGCATTAATGTCCCAATTTTGCCACATCCTCTGCAGCATTCAATACTCTCCCTTTCTTTCATTTTAGCCAATCTGCTAGGTGTGAGGTGATACCTCAGAGTTGTTTTGATTTGCATTTCTCTAATTATTAGAGATTTAGAACACTTTCTCATGTGCTTATTGATAGTTTTGATTTCTTTATCAGAAAATTGCCTATTCATTTCTCTTGCCCACTTATCATTTGGGGAATGTGAATCTCACTTTCCAATTGCAAAATTCTGCCTTTTAAAACTGTTATTTTCTTGCCAGATCTCTTCCATCTTTCTCATCATCTCATATTTGAACTCTTCAATAGCTTGTGACCAGTTTTCATTATTTTGGGAAGGTTTGGATATAATTACTTGTTTGTTCTCCTCTGCTATTTGCTCTGTTGTCTGGATTTTCTTTATGTAAAAGTTGTCGAGTGTTACAGATTTCTTCTTGATGAACTTTCTCTTCTGGGGTTCCTAATTTTGGCTTGCCATTGTTATCTCAGCACCTTCTCTGCTTTATCCTCACACTCAGGGTCTGTCTGCTCTCTCTAGGCTTCCGAGGTCTCAGGTCTTGTTGTTCTCAGAGTTAAGCCTCCTGGTGGTCCCCCCGCCTGCCCCTCTGCCCAAGGCTCCTTCAACAGTCTCAAGGCATTGCTTCCACAGCCGTGCTCCCGTCTTCACAGGGTCCCCCACTAGAGGTCCAAGCCTGCTCTCAAGATCATTGGCCGTGCCTATGGCAATGATTTCACCCATGCCGGAGCTCAAGGTCTATGTTCATAGTCCATGCGTTCTTTAGCCTCTTGGGTTCCCAAGTCTCGCTGCTCTCAGGAACTCGTCCTAGAGCTGCCAATGACTTAATGGGTGCCCCAAACCTACTTTAACTCTTGTGTGCTGGCTTTGGCACTGTAGGTGGTGTGAGGTGTGGGAGGGGGTTGTTCAGCTCATGCTCTAGTGAGAAATGTTTCACCCCTTTATAGCTTTGAAATGCCCCGATTCCACGTACCTTCAATGCTGCACCCTGTTGTGGGGTACCTTTGTTCGTCTGGATTTGTTTTTACGTCCCTTTGAGGAGTACTATATGCTTCGGTTAGGAGAGGTTAAGGAGCTGCTTTTTACTCTGCTGCCATCTTAACCCGGAACTTTGTTTGGGACTCCTCTTCTGACTTAATTGATTTTTGAAAATATTTTTGAGCTCTTTTAGATTCTGAGACCAATTCATATTTTTCTCTGAAGCTTTGGCTCCATTTCATTTGCTTTCACGGTGACCTTCTGTCTGTGCATTGCTCTTTGTCTCCAGAAAAATAATCAATGGTTTATATTTCCTCATTTCCCCAGACTTCTTCCTTAAAAGTGGGG
>NW_025392724.1:0-10316 GCF_016433145.1 Gracilinanus agilis
AAAATTATATTCCATATTTATATATTATATAACTATATTTTAAATTATATTGTATATTATATGTAAATTACATATAACATATTATATAGGAGTTACATTATGTATAAATATGATCTGTTTATATAATTATTTCTATTACTATTTTATATAATATATGAATATTTCCATATTTATGTTGTATATTATAATTTATATTTAATACTACATTTATATATTATACATATATAATATTCATATAATATCACAATGAGTGTGTGTGTGTGTGTGTGTGTGTGTGTGTGTGTGTGTGTGTGTGTGTGATGTCCCAGAAGTCTTAATGTAGTTTTAAAGCTATAAATCCAACCAAGACTTTTAGGACACCCTATATCATGAACTCATTTGATCTTCACGGAAATCCTGGGAAGTATTACAGATATTACTATGCCCATTTTACAGATGAAGAAACTTGAGCTCGGAGAGCTTCAATGACTTGACCAGAGCCACACACACAGATAGTGAATGCCCAAGGCTGGTTTCAGCCCTAGATCTTCCTGAATCCCAAGTTCTGGGCTCCCTCCATCTACCAGAGCACCTCACTGTAGTGATTATTAACAATTAATTCAGTCCAGGCCCAGAGCAAGCCGGCGTCTTATCTGGGGAATGCTGATGGGAGCAGGAAGCCCAGGGGCCTGGCCGGGCTCTGGTTCCCCTGGAATGGCGCTCCTACTTTCAGATCAGGTGAGGGGAGGCCTTTCGGGCTGCCCCAGAAATAACTGAGTTGGGTCCTTTGGTGACGCTGACACAGGGAGGAGGGGTGCTCCTGCTCGTCCAACCCGGGGGGCCCGGGGCCCACATCAGCAGGAAATGAGGCATCGGGCCGGCCCCCAGCCTCACCTCAAGTTTCTCCCAATCCCAGTGACTCAGGTGGAAACGTGGAGTTCTGTGAGGTGAAACAGGAACGGCTCCACGGCGTCCCCACCCTGGGCAGAGCTGAGTGACTCAGAGGCCCGGCCTCTCTCTCTTTCCTCCTCAGGCTCAGGCCACGGCTCTCCTCTCTCCAGAATCCAGAATCGAGCCTCCCTCCCACACACTCCCTTCTTGCCTCAGCAAGAAACTCGGTTAAATATTAAAAAGTTATCTCCAAGCAGGGGAAAGAAAGCGGACACCTTTCCAGGGCCTTCCCTTCCACGAAGGCCCAGGGCAAGGGTAGGGAGAGGGCCTGCCTTTGTGTCGGTGTATTCTAGGCCGCTTGGCTTCCTCGGGCATCGGGGGGGCTCAATCTTAGGCATCCTAAACCGTTACTCTTGAGAAGGGGAAGCTCCACAGGTTACCAAAGAGTCTGTGGCATACAAATGGCTGATTCTGCCCTCCCTACCCCCCATGCCTTTGGGGTGGGGAGAGGGGGATCCCCTCCAGGCCTGCGTGTCTCAGGCCTTCTTCCCAGGCCACTTTATCCTGGTTCTAGCCTGCCTTGTGCTCTTATTCCTCAGCTTGGGGTGGTGAGTGCTGACTCAGCGGTGAATTGGGGCAAGTCTATACCCCGGATGCACTTCCTCTTGTGGGTGCCACCCGAGTCTGCCAGGGCAGGGAAGGGCCCGGGGAAGCTGACTCTGGGTCCACCTCTTCTCTCCAGGCTGGCACAGAGCACCGCCCTTCCCTGAAAACATCAGGCTGTCCTTGGAGGAGAGGCCATGGGTACCTTCGTTCCCATGAGGGTCAAGCCCTGACGGGTGGCATCCCCAGAGGTCATGCTCCCTTGGGGAGACCTTTGGCTCCCCAAACCCTCTTCGTGTGGAGCTGCAGAGCCATAACCAAGAAGATGCAGGTAAAAATGCAAAAGAGCCCATCGCTCTGCCCAAGGTGGCAAAGATGGCGGCTGAGCTAGGCCGAGTAGGCCAGAGCAAGTGCTCTGGGCAGGAGCTGCGGTCAGTCCCCATATTCACATCCTGGATGTCCAGGAAGTCAGCAGGGAAAAACCAGACACCTCAGTCCACACAAAAATGTCTTTCTAGGAGGTGTCACTCCCATTCCTCAGAATCCACGGATTCTTAACCTTAAGGTCCTGGCCTGGCTGAGGGTATTTACCACCAGGGTAAATAAAGCAGGCCACATATTTGAGTGAATCCAAGAGAACACAATGGGTTTAGACTATTCCTCTCTCTTCTACCATGACTTAATTCCACCATCTCTTCCATCTCTGTGAAAAGAACACTGGCTATGGATTCAGAAGACCTGGGTTCAAATCTTAGTTTTGCCATTTTTCTGATAAGTCACTCAGCTTCTTTGAGCTTTGGTTTCCTCACCTTTAAAATAAAAACATTTCTTTTAGGTGGCCCAGTGGCTAGAACGTCAGGACTGGATTTAGGAGGACCTGGGTTCAATTCTGGCCTCAGACACTTCTTGTGTGTCCTTGAATGAGTCACTTGACCTCATTTGTCTAGCCTGTCTTAAAATCTATTACTAGGACAAAAAGTAAGGGTTTAAAAAAAAGTGTTTTTAATGAAATAAAATAAAATGGCTGGACAAAAGGATCCCCATTATCTTTTCCAGTTCTCACCACCAGGATAATAATAATAATAGCAATTGCTAGAATGTATACAGTATTTTTAGATTTGCAAAGTGTTTTATTTTTTCTTCACAACAATCCTGGGTGGTAGGTGCTGATTTTTTTTTTTTAAGTTCACTGCTCTTTGATTAAAGAAATCCTAGATTAGAAGGAAAGTTAGGAAAATGAGAGTTTGGTCCATGTGTCCTCTGCCATGGCGTCATTTCCAAATGCTCAATCAGAAAGAACTTTTCTTTGAGTGAGAAGGACTGATTCGACACTCCAGAATTTGTCCACTACTCAACCCATCTCTGCCAGCCGGTGCCATACTCATTCCAAAGGATGGTCACTCAGCCTGCATTTCCACCCTGTTTTAGATGGTGAGCAACTTCTCTGGGAATGATCCTTATCCTGTACAGTATTTAACATAACACAAGGCTGACCTTAACAAATAACAATAAATTCTCAATTATACAAGATCTGAGTAATATTAGTTAAACCTCCTTGCTTTCTCCTGTCCTTGGTGGCAGGCAGTCTTTTGGTTTTTTTCTTTGTATTATCCACAGAAAAATGGGCAAGGAAAGAGAGGAAAAGGGAAATGAGTTAATTTGTCTTGTTTTTAGGAGTTATGAAAAAAAAGGTTCAGTCGAAGAAGCCTAGATTAAATGGTTAAAAATAAAGTTTTAGAATTATCAGTGTCTTTTAGGAAGACTTGAATTCAAATTTAGTCTCAGATACTTACTAACTATATAACCCTGAACAGGTCACTTTAACTTCTACCTGCCTCAGTTTCCTCATCTACAAAATTGGAATAATAATAGCACCTACCTCACAGGATGTTGCAAGGATGAAATAAAATAATCTGTAACCTTAAAGCTTTATATAAATGCCATCTACTATTTTAAAAGTATTCAATTATTATTGTTATTTATTTCTATCTTTTTCTGCTTCTACCACTGTCTTCATTAATAATAAAAATACTCTGCCTTTCCTGATTCTACTCTACTCTCAGGGTTGTAGTTTTTATATGAATACTGCAAAGATAGAACAAAGTTATTTTTCCAACTTTCCTTCCAGTCTAGCTCTTAAATCAGAGGTCAGGAATTTTTTTTAAAAATCAGCACCTACCTCTCAAGGTTGTTGTGAGGCTAAAGAAAAATACATTTGCAAACCTTAAAGTACTATATAAATTCTTGGAGTTACTATTATCATTATTATTATTATTATTATTATTTTTATAGTTTGATATAACTGGCTTCCTTTGCAATTCTCTTTCATTTCACATATTTTAAAGCATTATTCTGAGAAGGGAGCCATTGGCTTCCCTAGCTACCAAAGGGATCCATGATCTCAAAAAGGTTAAGAATCCTTTCCTTACATAGTTGAACCCTAAAAGGACATTGGCGAGACTTAAAGAATTTTTCTGAAGGTACCACATACAGGGTTGAAAGACCTGTTCTTGCCATAGGCCAATGACACTCAGATGGGAGTTTTCACAGAGTGCCCAAGAAAGACTTAAAAATATAAAACTAAGAGATTGGGAAATGTGAGCAATTTTAAAAGTGAATTTTCTGGACCAAAAGAAAAAAAGACAAGAAGATACTATTTTGGGAAGATCAATTAGACTCTACCAAAGAGTTAGGAGAGGAAGAAGGACTAATGAGGTCTGAGAAACAGCACAAGCCAAGAGCATCTTATTCTTCTATCCAGGACCTAGAAGCATCCCACCAAGGCGTGATTTTCAAGGCCTATCTCTACTCCCCAGAGGAACAAAATAAACATGGAAAGAGATCAGAAAAAGAAAAAAAAAAAAAAAAGGACTAAGAATGAGAATGGAGATGTATAAGGCTACCCCAGTGGTGCTGGTAAGGATTATCTAAAGGTCTTAGAAAGCCTTAAAAAGGAGAAATGCAATTAGAAAGGTAGACATGTCTTCTGAGAAAATACACACTCTAATTCTGACATCATCTTCTCCAGGGGAGAGGAAAAAACTCTCAGCTTAAAAAAAAAAGTCTTTGAAAATACATTAAGAGAGAAATCCATTAGTCCTGACCCTGGGGAGGACCTATCATAGAAAGGTTCCTCCCAGTCTTTAGTCGGGATGGGGTAACCTTAAGTCCTTTCTTATCTCCTACTGAAATGATGATTTGTTTATACTATAATCTTTAGACTCTTAGACAGTTTAGACTCTGCTCTAATGAAGAAATGGCTTAATAAATAACAGCTAGCATTTATGATTTGCAAAGCCCTTGGTGCATATTATCTCATTTGAGCCTTACAACAATACTATGAGGTAGGTGCTATTATTATCCCCATTTTCCAGATAAGAAAACTAAGGCAGGCAAAGGTTAAGTGGCTTGCCCAGAGTTGAAGGCTAATAAGGATTCAAGACGAGATCTGAATTCAGGTCTTCCTGCCTCCAAGTCCAGCACTCTCTCCACACTGCCAGGCAGAACTACCCAGGATGAGGACCATATGCCCTAAGCTTTCTACCTGAGCCACAGACACCTTACAGTCAGGCAACCTGCCATCTGCTTCAGGTATGCTCAGGGTATTCTTGAAAAGGTCACATTTTGCAAGCTTAGCCCCAGAGTCACTGGCATTTCACACGTGGCAGAATATAGGCTACGATGTGGACTGGCAAGTAACAAGACAGGTAAGGTGAAGGGAGGCCCAGAAGCCAGTGAAAGTGAGTGAGAGACTCCTGGTGCTGGCTCTCTAACTCCTCTTTACTTTCTCTGAATTTCAGGGCACTGCCACCGCACAGGCTCCCCAGAACAGGACGAATGAAGCCCCTCCTAAGAATTTTCTTTTGATCAAAGGAAGACAAACTGACAAACTGTGCAAAAGGCAGGCTGTTTCACTGGAGGAAGGCAATCTGGGTTAGGATCACCGAAAAAAAGAGCTGCTGTGAAGACACCCCCAAATGGCATCGTACCCATGCTGTGCCGAGTGTGGGAACCTGATTGACCTCACAATCAGAGGGGAAGAGGGACACTCATTAGGAGCAAAGGCATCTGGCAGAGGAACAAAGTCGTCTGTATAGACAAGCCCTGCCACTAGTAAGTTCCACTAGCCAGAAGAGAAATATGAAGCCAGTGTGGTAAGGACCAACAATTCATACCTTGATCTTTTCAGTTCCCCCTGTACCCTCACTCAGTGCCACTTGCCAGGACACAGAAGGCACTTGGCAGATTCCTCCTGTTAAATGTGCTATGAGTACAGCTTTCTGAACACCCTATTTTTCTAATCACAATCTAGAAAGGACCTTAGAAGCTGTCCAGTCCAACTCTCTTGCTTTATGGAAGAAGAACTGAGACCCAGAGAGGGTAAGAATTTTGCCCATGGTCACCCAGCTGGTAAATGTCAGTTTCCAAATTACTGAGTTCAGTCCTTTTCCATCTGTCTGGCAATTTCTGGGGCAGCTGGAGATTAATAACTCACTTTAATTATGTAAACAAGTAGCCCTAATAAAACATGTGAAAGCTGAAGCAGCATTGTAGAGGCTTGCTCTAACAGGATCCTGAGGTTCAAATGGTCTGTGTCACCATTTTCAGCTAGTATCACTCCCAGTCCTTAAATTCTGCATAGGAGCTTAGTGCTCGAACTTAGTGGTTATAAACAAAAGGAAAATTCTGTTTCCAATAAAACAGAGCTCAAAATTCCAAAGAAATCCTGGAAACATTTCCATTCATCTAGGCAAAACGTTTCACCACCTGAGACCAGCGCGGACCGATAGTCCTTTACTGTGGGGATGCCCTTCCCCAGCCTGGCTATGGTCTTCTCTCCCCATTCATCTGTGAGAAACAGGTCCAGGCCACGAATGGGAACACCAACACCCACAATCCTACCTCTGGAGCCAAACTTGCTACTCCAAGCATAAGGGATCCCAAGCAGACCCACAAACCCCCAGGCTGTTGGATTTAGAAATCAGGAGGCTGGGTTCTGATCCCAGATCTCACCCTTAGGGTGGCTTTGGTGATGGGGAACTGAAATTCAAATCCTGGCTCTGCCACTTTTCAGCTTTGTGACCCTGAGTAAGTCATTTAAACTCCCTGAACCTCTATTTTATGCCATATATCTTTAAAATAGGGCCATCATTAAAGATGGCAGCAATCTCTCTCTTTCTTTACTGCCTGGTGCTTTTGTTTGGAGATCAAGGATGAAACCCACAGTCCACAGTCATTTGGATGCCCTGGGATCACCAACATCACTTAAGGATGTGGAGTGTGAGCAGTATTTGAGCCACACTCCATCGCCCTATATTTCTGTCCATGACATGAGGGAGGAAAACTATGTCAGTGGTGCCAAGCACTCCGCTGCGGCCATGGGTCCCAAGGGCAGATCCCATGCCAGGAACATCTAACAAGTCCCCAAGGGAAAAGGCAGGAAACAGCCTGAGGCAACACTCCAGGGGCAAGGCTATTCTGTCGCCAGGGCAGCCTCTCCCAGGACCTCCCCCTTCTGCTAGGCCATATATCTTTAAAAGGATGGGGCTGGGGGGCAACTAGATGGCCAGACCTAGAGATGGGAGGCCCCGGGTTCAAATTTGACCTTAGATACTGCCTCGCTGCATCACTCTGGGCAAGCCTCTTAACCCCCATTGCGAAGCCTTTACTGCTCTTTTGTCTTGGAACCAATACATAGTACTGATCCTAAGATGGAAGGGAGGGTTTTTTAAAAATTAATTAATTAAAATAATTTTAAATGATGGAGGTTGAACTAGTTATATTCTAAGAACCTTTCCACTCCAAATTCTATATTCCTCCAAGGTCTCTGACTCTTGTTTTCCTCATTTGCAAAACAGGGATAATACTGGGATGACCCGCCTCTTAGGGGTGTTGTGAGAAAAGCACTTTATAAGCCCTAAATTGCCATATAAATGTGAATTATAAGTATGGGTTGTTTTTTTACACACATACACACACATGAGCCCAAAGAGTAAATATGTGTCCCAACGCCTGTGGGTAAATCTGTGCCTGGTACCCTGGGCTATAAAGGCGTTTATGGGCCTCTCTGTGGAGGTGTGTTCTGTTGTGTGCAAGCATGTGCTCACAAGCAGCCAAGGGAGAATAATAACCGCCTTCTGCTTCTACGGGCCCTTTCATGGGGCTCTCCCAGCACTTTACAGCCATCCTCCCCTGTTCTCCTGGTCCTGGCCCTTCCACCCTGCTTCTTCCCAACCCAGAGGGAAGCGGACTAACAGCAAATCTGGCTTCCCTGTAGAGAATCTAAGCCTCTGTCCAAAGCACAGCTCAGAGAGCCTAGCAGGAGCCGGTGCAGGGGAGTCAGTCACCAGTAGCTCCTACTGAATGGAGATGAGAGCCGGGTTCACACAGCCGGCCAGCTCCCCAGGAGGCCGGTGTTCTTCTCTCTCCGTGAAGCTCACATTCATTCAGCTCCCCCCAGGGCTAGGCACGAACACAATGTATCAAGAGAAATGCTAGCATTGCCCCATGGCTGGAAAAGCACCCACAACCCCGCGTGGGTGGAAAGGAGGGTGGGCAAGTGCATGGGGTTGTCCATCTTTTTGCAACAGTCACAATACTAATGCCTTGCCTTTAGTGGAATCCTCTCTCTGCCCGTTCCCAGCGCTTTTGCTCCCATATCTACGCTGACCCGGGGTGGTAGGGCCGGGAGGAATGGTTGGTGCCTCTTCTTCATGGATGGGGAGGGAATCTGGGGCCATGGTGGGGGGCAGGGAGCAGAAGAGATTGGAAAGGGAAGAGAGCCCCAGTGGGTGTCCCAGAGGACCGTTAGATGGGCCTGGCAGGGGCATGGTGACTGGGCTTACATCTGAAATGCCAACCTGTAGGTATGCGGATTGGGGAGATTCGTGGGCACGAGGGAGAATTCCCAGGGACTGGCGATCTAAACCTAGCAGCTAGAGCTCAGACTCTTCCACCAGCAGGAACCTTTATTCTCACTAGCTCATGCAAGCCCTCCCCACCCCCACTCTCCCAAGTCCCTTTCTGGAGAATCTGTCCAGTGAGAATGAGATGCAGATAAAGGCTACTTTAGAGATGCTGAAAGGGAATCAAACTAAAGGGGTCTTGGAGAAAGCAGAAGGGTCGGTAGCGAGGGAAGGAGGGCAACTTCATGCAGTGGCGGCGGAGACAGGGACTGGAAAGGACTAAATGGGGGCTGTGCCCAGCACCTCCACTGGAAGGGGTGGAGAAGCGCCTGGCTTAGCTGCGGCTCCCTGGGCTCTGCTACAACTTGCCTGGAATACCAGAGCCCTAGTGTTTATGTGACTCTGACTGGCTGGGCCCCTTTCTCCCCACCCCCCTGGGGCCCGGCTCAGGGCAGAGCTGCAGGGCAAGGGCTCTGGTCAGCATCAAAGGGAGCCGTGGGGGGAAGAGGAGGCTGACCGCGCAGGACTACAAGAAGCACCAAGAGTCTCTCTCAAAGAAACCAAACTCGAGAGACAAGGGGAGGTGGGGGTGGGGAAGAAGACTGATGAGGGACTAGAGGGAAGAGCTTCACGGACCATGAAAAAGAAAAGGAAGAAACCAAACAAGCAAGAGCTCGGTGGGGGCTGAGGGTCGCCCAAACCCACTTCCAAGCTCTGAACCTGGGGGTGGAAGGGGAAGCTCCACGGTGTCCCCATTCCCCCGACATTCACAAGCCGTTTAACCCTCAGGGAAAGCATCCCCCTCCCATTCTTCCCCTTTCTCTCTTTGTCACCGGATCCCCCTCCCATTTCTTTCTTTCTCCCTTCTCTCCCCTCCCCTTCCCTTCCCCCCACAAGACCCCAAGCCAGTTCTCCCTTCTCCCCTCTCCTACCGCAGGTTGCCCCTCTACCGTGCGTGATAAGCGGTCCCACTCACCGTAAGGCAGGCTGACCCGGGGCACGATTGCTTCGGACAGGGGCTTCGGCCGCAGCAGCAGGAACAGGGCACCCAGCTGGGCCAGCCGGCTCCCGGAGCCCATCACGGCGGCAGCCGGAGGGGGAGGAGGAGGAGGAGGGACAGAGGGAACGAGAGTGCGAGAGAGTGAAGAGAGGCGGCTGTGGGCACCAGCTCCGGCTGCAAAACTCGACTCTCCGGCCGCTGCTCCCGCCCCCGGCACCAGCCGAGCCCGGCCCCCTCGAGATCCAAGCCCTGCCCCAACCTCCAGACCTGCATGGGGGGAAGAGGGGACAGGTGGTGGGCAAGAACTCCACGCGGGCGGGCGCGAGCGCACGGACGGACACACACAAACACACACATACAATATTCATTGATAAGGATGGAGAGGGATGAGGTTGCAAACCAGTGCCAGGAACCACTTACTATTTACATCTATTCCCTATTCTCCATATCCTTTTCTTCTCATTCTCTCTCTCTCTCTCTCTCTCTCTCTCTCTCTCTCTCTCTCTCTCTCTCTCAAAATAAAAATAAGGGAGCTATGGTCTCTGTCTGTCTGTCTGTCTCTCTCAAAATAAAAATAAGGGAGCTATGGGAGTAGGGAGAGGTAGGAGAAGGAAATAAGGGCTGCTAACCCAGCTGCTCCTCAGCCTCTAGGCACTCAGTAGAATAACCTAATCCTCTCCTCCTCCAAACTGGAAAAACCTCTGTTTTCCCTCTGGGAAGGCAGATCTCATTCCCTAACAGAAGGAGCTGAGATATAGAGCCATTACAACAGGAGAGATAGATCTAATGGACACTAAAATATTCATTGATAAGGATGGAGAGAGGTGAGGCTGCAAACCAATGCCAAGACTCACTCAATATTCAGATCTATTCCCTTATTCCCTACGCCCTATTTTCTCTCTCTCTCTCTCTCTCTCTCTCTCTCTCTCTCTCTCTCT
>NW_025392725.1:0-4380 GCF_016433145.1 Gracilinanus agilis
ATGAGGTCTCACATAATTTGCCTAATCAACTGCCATTTTTCCCTCCTATGGTTTTTTTCATCTGTTTCAGACCTTTTCTTTAATCATTCCTCTACTTTATTAGTTCAAGAACAGAGGGTAGCCATCAGCCTTCTGACCTAACATAGAGGGAACACTCTTGGGGGTTAGTTGACTAACCCAAACAAAGTAATCCTTATACCATCAAGTCAGCGGTTGTTCCTTTCTCCCTTTTAACAGTACTGTAAAGGCATTTGGAAGCCCCTTGCTTCTCTTACATGGAGGAGTGAGTTCTAATCTCCTTTTCCGTCAAACCAACTCAGGGATGAGTAGTGACTGAGAACAGCTAAATAGCTGGCCATTGCTTGCTGCTGCCTCATAAGAGGTGATTCTTGAAGCAAAGGGGTATTGCTCAAGAATAATGTAAATAATTTCCACTTTAGGAATCTGAAAGTTGTTTAGCTTCAGAATGCTATTTGACATCAATATTTTCTTATAGACATTTAGAAATCACATTAAAAATGTCAAAATGAATACTATTTTGTTAAAAACTATTTTTTGAAATAGATAATAAAAAATAATTCCTACTTGATTTTTACAAATGATTTGTTTGCATTATTTTGTTTTTCTCATTGGATCAAGCAGATCCATTTGCCCATATAGCTGCTCTTCACTTTGACCAGATGCTCCAGAGGTTTGGTTCCCCTATTATCATCTTAAATCTAGTGAAGGTAAGGTATGGTTTTATGTTATCTTATGATGTTAACTGCTTAAATTTGGTCATTTTTCCTTCATTATTTTTTTTTCCACATTTCCACTAGTTTTATTATGTGTGCTCAGTCAAGACTTATTTACACATTATTGATAGTTACATGGGTGTGGTCTTTTCAGGTCTACATCCCTGATCATGTCCTCATCAACCCAAGGGTCCAAGCAGTTGTTTTTCTTCTGTGTTTCTACTCCTGTAGTTCTTCCTCTGAATATGGGTAGTGTTCCTTTCCATAAATCCCTCAGAATTGTCTTGGGTCATTGCATTGCTGCTAGTACTGACATCCATTACATTGGATTTTACCACAGTATATCAGTCTCTGTGTACAATGTTCTTCTGGCTCTGCTCCTTTCACTCTGCATCAGTTCCTGGAGGTCTTTCCAGCTCACATGGAATTCCTCCAGTTTATTATTCTTCTGAGCACAATAGTATTCCATCACCAACATAAACCACAATTTGTTCAGCCATTCCCCAACTGAAGGGCATACCCTTGCTTTCCAGTTTTTTGCCACCACAAAGAGTGCAGTTATACATATTTTTGTGCAAGTCTGTTTATCTATGATCTCTTTGGGGTACAATCCCAGCAATGGTATGGCTGGGTGAAAGAGCAGGCATTCTTTTATCTCTCTTTGGGCATAGTTCCAAATTGCCAGCCAGAATGGTTGGATCAGTTCACAACTCCACCAGCAGTGCATTCATATCCCAATTTTGCCACATCCCCTCCAACATTCATTACTCTCCCCTGTTATCATTTTAGCCATTCTGCTAGGTGTTTTTACATTTTGTAATTTTCTCTAACTCTTGTTTGGTTTTAAAATCTTTCCTTTCCCAGAGATCTGACAAGTATACTATTCTGTGTTCACCTAATTTACTTACAGTTTCCTTCTTTATATTTAAGTCTTTCACCCAATCTGAATTTATCTTGGTGTATGGTGTGAGATGTTGATCTAAACCTAATCTCTCCCATATTGTTTTCCAATTTTCCCAGCAGTTTTTGTCAAATACAGTTTTTGTGGTGGCAAAAAACTGGAAAAGGAGGGTATGCCCTTCAATTGGGGAATGGCTGAACAAACTGTGGTATATGCGGGTGATGGAATACTATTGTGCTAAAAGGAATAATAAACTGGAGGAGTTCCAGGCGAACTGGAGAGACCTCCAGGAAGTGATGCAGAGCGAAAGGAGCAGAGCCAGAAGAACATTGTACACAGAGACTTATATACTGTGATAAAATCGAATGTAATGGGCTTCTGTACCAGCAGCAATGCAAAGACCCAGGACAGCTCTGAGGGATTTATGGTAAAGAGCGCTACCTACATTCAGAGGAAGAACTGCGGGAGAGAAAACATATAAGAAAAACAACTGCTTGAACGCATGGGTCGGGGTGGACATGATTAAGGATGTGGACTCGAAACTACCACACCAATGCAACTATCAACAATTTGGAAATAGGTCTTGATCAAGGACACATGTTACAACCAGTGGAAATGTGCATCGGCCATGGGGGGGGATTGCGGGGGGTGGAGGGGAAAGTAGGAGCATGAATCATGTAACCATGTTAAAAATGAATATTAATAAATGTTTAAATTAAAAAAAAAATACTGGATTTTTGTCCCAAAAGTTGGGCTCTTTGGGTTTATCATACACTGTTTTGCTGACATCACTTACCCCAAGTCTATTCCACTGATCCTCCCTTCTATCTCTTAGCCAGTACCATATTGTTTTGATGACCGCTGCTTTATAGTATAGCTTAATATCTGGTACTGCTAAGCCACCTTCCTTCGCGTTTTTTTTTCATTATTTCCCTTGATATTCTTGATCTTTTGTTCTTCCAAATAAGCTTTGTTATAGTTTTTTCTAATGTAGTACAAAAAGGTTTTTGGTAGTTTGATAGGTATGGCACTAAATAATTTCTCATTAATATTTTTTCTCAGTAATACTTTAAAGGAAAATATTAAAATTCTCATATGGATATAAAAACAAGGACATGCAAATATTGGCAGAGTTCTGTTTGAATCAGTTTTTTGTTTCTTTTAGACCATAGTGAAAAGAGTACTGGAGAACGAGTCAGAAGACCAGGGTTCTGGTCTGAACTCTACTATCAATTAACTGTGAGACCTCAGACAAGCTAATTCATTATCCTGAGATTCAGTTTCCTCCCCTGTAAAATGGAAGGGGGATGGACTAAATCAGAGATTGTTAATCTTTTTGTGTGTGTGTGTATGTGTTATAGACCCCTTTGGCAGTCTGGTGAAACCTACAGATCTCTTCTGAGGATAATGTTTTTAATTACATAATGTAAAATATTACAAAGAAATTATATTGAAATACAGTTATCAAAAAAATTTTTACATTCATGGGCCCCATGTTAAGAACCTCAGACTTGATGATTCTTAAGGTCTCTCCTTTACAGCATCTCTTTTTACAAAAAAAGTCCTAATAAATTTACTTATTTCCTGGCTATTAGAGCAACATATAATTAACCATAGATTAACAATTCTAAAAAGTCAAGTTCAAATTGTCAGTACTTAATGATTGTCAGACCACATTCCATAATCTATAAGTACCTCAATGTTACTTCAAATGAATTTATTCATATATAAGAAGGTAGGAAAAAAGAATGACATTCAAGATCAGAAGATCCAAATTCAAGGACCAGCTTCTGCACTAACCAACCCTGGCCTTAATAGATAGTAAATTTTTACAATGCCCCAGAAATCTCTTCATTCTGGAATCCACAAATTGAATGTGCCCTCCAACCTGCAGCTTCCCTCTCTGATTAATCAGCCAATCCATTTAAGGAGGCCCAGGTCAATCATGTCTTTACTGGTTTCCAGATTACCTGCCTTACTCTCACCAACTTTCTCTACAATGGCACACAAGGTACCTTCATCTTTCTTCCTATTCTCTTTCTTTTCAGCTCCCTTTTTTATGTTGGGTTCATTTATCAGAATGTAAGATCACTGAGGGCAGGAATATCTTATTTTCTATTTCTGTTTGTTTTCTTGGAGCTTAGCACCATGCTTGGCACAATGTAAGTGCTTAATAAATACTTATTTGGACTTGACTTGTTGACAATGGCCTGACAATGGCCATGCCACTTAGTCTCTCTATCCATTAGCTTCTTCATCTGTAAAATGAGGATAATAAAATTTGCACTATCTACCTCAAAAAAAAAAAAAAGAATAATGTCAATAAGACCAGCATACCTGGTGAATAGATAGATGCTCCCTGATATGAGGCAACTATTTGTGGCAGTGGATAGAACACTAGGACTGAAGTCAAGAATCTCTAACTTAAAATTCAGCTTCAGACACTCAGTAGCTGTATGTCCCTGGAAGAGTCACTAAACTGTTGTCTATTTCAGCTGAAAAATTAAGATAAGAATAACATCCAACTTTCAGGGTTGCTGTATGAATCAAATAAGATAATATTTCTAAATTGCTTCATGAATCTTAAAGCACTCTGCAACAACTAGTTATTATTTTTAAAATAATTATTATTCTGCTTATGTTCACAAGATGGATGACTCATTTGGAAAAATTGAATTTCTAGGAATAGGGAACCACACCTGTTTAATTATTGGGTTAGAGATATTTCTTCTACCAAAGTTGACC
>NW_025392726.1:0-9431 GCF_016433145.1 Gracilinanus agilis
CTCTCTCTCTCCTCTATCCCCTCCTTTTCTCCACTATTTCTCCTGTTTTTCCTTTCCATCTTATTGCTCCTTCTTAATTTTATTTGTTGGATCATCATCCAAGTTATATTTTCCAACTGTGATATTGCCACCACCTTGGTGCAATTACCTCAGGCCTATACTATTGCCAATAGTCTATTGATTGAGCCCCCTACCATTAGTTTCTGCCCATTTCAGCTTATGCTCCACTTGGAGGCGGGAGGCATAGTAATTTTTCTAAAATGCTATTCGGAACATGTCACCTCCACTGTACTGGGTCCCCATCACCTCCAAAATCAAATATAAAATTCTATGTTCAGCATTCAAATCTCTTCACAACCTGCCTCTCCTATATTTACATTCATCTTAATAAAGTAGCTAAAATTTGTACAGCACTTAATATATGCCAGACACTGTGCTAAGCATTTTGTAATTATCTCATTCAGCCCTTACAACAACCCTGGGAGATAGGTGCTATTGTTATCTCCATTTTACAGATTAAGAAACTGAGCAAAAAGAGGTTAAGTAATTTGTTCAGAGCCACATAGCTAGTAAGTATCTCAGGCAGATTTCAACTCAGATATTCTTGACTCTAGGCACAACAGTCAATCCACTGTACCACCTGCCAGGCCTTAGAACTGAATTTACCCACATTTAGTAGCATCCCCATGGGCTGGTCATCAATTATTTTCTTTTCAACTCTAGGTTTTAGGAGCCATAAGCAAAAATGTCTCTAAATTGCACCATTTACCAAGATAAGATTGAAATGAATATCTGACCTAGATATAAAGATATATCTCTATAAACAAACAAAAAATGGAACATATTACCTATCAGGCTTATGGATATAAGAAGAATCCATAAGTAAACAAGAGACAGAAAACATTGTGAGATGTAAAATGGATAAATTCTACAAAGAAATTAGAAAGAAAACAGAAAATTGGTAGGGGGCATTTTATTGACATATTCTCGAATAGAGGTCTCATCTAAAATGTGTAGAAAGCATCAAATTTATAATTGATAAATGGTTAAAAGATATGACCAGATAGTTTTTAGGTGAAAAAATCAAAGCATATGAAAAAATGCTCTAAATCATTATTGATTAGAGACAAGCAAATCAAAACAACTAAGCTAAATCATTACACCTATTAGATTGGCTAAAATAATGAAAGGGCAAAATGGCAAATGATGGAGGGGATATGGAAAATTGGAGACACTAATAAACTGCTGGTGAATTTGTGAACTGAGCCAACCATTTTGGAGAATAATCTGGAATTATGTTTAAAGAGTTATAAAACTGGGGCAGCTGGGTAGCTCAGTGGATTGAGAGTCAGTACTAGAGACGGGAGGTCCTAGGTTCAAACCCGGCCTCAGACACTTCCCAGCTGTGTGACCCTGGGCAAGTCACTTGACCCGCATTGCCCACCCTTACCACTCTTCCACCTAGGAGCCAATACACAGAAGTTAAGGGTTTTAAAAAAAAGAGTTATAAAACTGAGTGTATTGTTTGACCCACTATTAAGTGTATTTCCCAAAGCAATCATGGAAAAAGGAAAAGAACCCATATGTTCTGAAATATTCATAACAGCTTTCTTTGTGGCAGCAAAGAACTGCAAATTAAGGAGTTGCCCATCAAATAGGAATGGCTAAAATTGTGGCATATGCTTATGATGGAATGTGATGTGATGGAATACTACTGTACTTTAAGACATGACAGGCAGGTTGGAAAGAGCTACATGATATTTTAAAGAATGAAATGAGCAGAACCAAGAGAACATTATATATGGCAACAGAAAGATTGTTTGAAGAAAGACTTGTATATGTCTATCTCCAAAGAAAGAACTGACAAATAGAAATAAGCAAGACATAGTTTTATATAAACATGTATCTATTTGTCAAATAATGCCTTTTCTAGTGCTAGGAGGGAATACCTGGGAATTTTAATTTAACAAATAAATTTAAAAATTAAAATTAAAAAAAATCTCCTAGGGAGAGATGGTATCGTGGCCCTGTGCAGACTAATCCAGTAGTTGGAGGTGGAACTCCAAGACCAATATTCTTTTAGTTCCATTTTCAGACAAAATGAGGCATTTACAAATAATAAATTAAAATTTTCCCCTCAAGTAATATTTTGCCCAATTATATGTAGAACAATTTTTAACACTTGTTTTCTTATATTTTGCAATCCAAATTCTTTTTCCCTACCTCCCCAAGATGGTAGACAGTTTGATATGGGTTACATATATGCTATCATGTAATACATATTAACATATTTATAGTTGTAAAAGAAGACATACATCTCGCTTACAAGAAAAAAAATTCCTTAAGAAAATAAAGAAAAGAATGGTATGCTTCCATCAGCATTCTGATTTCATCAGTACTTTCTCTTGCAGTGGATAGCATTTTTCAAATAATTATTTTGTTTGTTACATTTAAATTCTCAGGTATCTCCCATTAAACTTCCTCTCCCTGCACTAGAGAAGGCATCATTTGACAAAAAGATATATGTTTTGGTTGTTTCTATTATTCTCTTTTTTTTCTCTGGAAGTAGACACACACAAGTCATTCTTCAAACAATCTTTCTGTTGCTATATATAATATTCTCTTGGTTCTTCTCATTTCATTCTTCATAATTTCATGTAGGTTTTCCCATGTTTTCTGAAATTATCCTGTTCATCATTTCTTATGGCATAATAGTATTCCATTACAATTATCTACTGCAACTTGTTCAGCCATTCCCCATTTGATAGACATTCCCTCACTTTCAAATTCTTTGCCACCATAAATAATTTTTGTATTTTTGTACATATAGGCCCTTTACCCCATTTTTAGTAATCTCTTTGGAATACAGACCTAGTAGTGGAATTGCTAGATCAAACAGTATGCAGTTTTTAGCCCTTTTGACTTATTTTTTTTATCAAATGACAATTATTCTACCAAAATCTAGGATCTTTGATTTTATCAAACACTAGATTACTATGGGCATTTTCTACTGTGTATTGTGTATGTAATCTATTTCATTGATCCAATACTCTATTTCTAAGCCGGTATCAATTTATTTTAATGATTACTGCTTTTTATAGTACAGTTTGAAATATGGTATGGCTAATCTAACTTTGTTGTTGGTTTTTTTTTTTTTGCTTTTTTCCATTAATACCCTTGATAGTCTTGACACTTGGTCCTTCAAGATGAATTTTGTTATTTTTTCTAGCTCTTTGAAGTAATGTTTTGGAATTTTGATTGATATGACACTGAATAGATATTAATGTAGGTAGAATTATAATTTTTATTATATTGACTCAGCCTACCCATGAACAATTAAAGTTTTCCTAGTTGTTTAGAACTGATTTTATTTGTTGAATTGAAAAATGTTTTGTAATTGTGTTCATATCTACAAAATTTATATTTTGTAATTGTGTTCATCTTGGCAAGTAGACATTTTAATGGCAAGTAGGTATTTTGTATTCTCCACAGTTATTTTAAATGGAATTTCTCTTGCTGTCAAGCTTTGTTGGGATGCTTGAAAGTCATGTATTTCATTGAATAACTTTTTTTCCCTGTAGGAGGCAATGCTTAGTTTCACTGGGCAGGTGATAGTCATAACCCTATATTCTTTACCTTTTGGAATACCATATTCTAACCCCTCCGGTCTTTCAATTTAGAATATGTTCCCTCCTATGTAATCTTGACTATGGCATATAGTATTGACTTATTTCTTTCTGACTGGTTGCAATATTTTCTCCTTGATGTGGGAGCTCTGGGATTTAGCTATAATAAGTTCTGGTAGCTTTTAAAGAGGAGATTGGTGTCTTTCAATTTCTATTTTAATCTCTTCTTCAAAAATATCACAGCAGTTTTTTCCTGATAATTTCTTGTAATATGGTGCCCAGAATCTTTTATTCATCATAGCTCTTTTTCAGGTCAGTTATTTCCTCAGTGAGATATTTTAAATTTTCTTCTTTTTTTTCATTTTACTTTTGTTTCATTGTTCTTTCATGTCTCATGGAGTCATAAACTTCCATTTGCCCAATTCTAATTTTTAGGGCATTATTTTCTCCATTGAGTTTTTGTACCTCCTTTTCTACTTGGCCAGTTCTATATTTTTTGAGATATTTTTTTAAACCCTTACCTTCTGTCTTGGACTCAATATTGTGTATTGGCTCCAAGGCAGAAGAGTGGTGAGGGCTAGGCAATGGAGGTTAAGTGACTTGCCCAGGGTCACACAGCTGAGAAGTGTCTGAGGTCAGATTTAAACCCAGGACCTCCTGTCTCTAGGCCTTGCTCTCAATCTACTGAGCTACCCAGCTGTCCCCTTGAAATTTTTTTTGTATGTCTTTTACCATTCTCTCATTTCTTTTTTCCAATTTTTCTTCTACTCCTTTGATTTCTGAACTCCTCTTTGATCTCTCATAA
This sequence comes from Gracilinanus agilis, assembly GCF_016433145.1. NCBI lineage: Eukaryota > Metazoa > Chordata > Mammalia > Didelphimorphia > Didelphidae > Gracilinanus > Gracilinanus agilis. The sequence goes on from NW_025392726.1 coordinate 4,432, forward strand.
GTTCTTTTTGGGCCTTACACTTTTCTCTCATTTTTCTGTGAGGCTTCACATATTTCTATTTGGGCATTGTTGTTCTCTTCTGAGTTTGCTTTTTATCTTCTCTGTCTCTAAAATAGCTTTCTAAGGTCAGGGTTTTTTTTGTCTCTTGTTTATTTTTCAAAACTATTTCATGATCTTTGCCTATGTGCTTGGCCCTTTTCCTGAGTAACAGAGGTAATGTTATACCAAACTTCTTGTGCTGGGGCCTACAATTTTTGTTATCTGTGATGGTCTGGCTGGTCCACTATGGAGAGACCAGTAGCTGTTTTCCCTAGGCACTGTCTGCTCCAGATTGAGCTGGATTTTGTTCTCTCTCAATGCTAGTATGCCCTTGCCCAGTTGAATGCTTCCCAAGATGTAGTTTCTTGGTGGAATACTGTTCCACCTCATCTTTTGTTTGTCCTACCATTCCAGAATTTGTTTTGAGGTTTTTTTTGTAGTGGTTTAGAGGTAAGTTTAAATGAACTTGGAATACTCCTTCCTTACCTGCCATATTCACTCCTAGAAATGGACCAAATAATTAAATGTTTAACAAAAGGAAGTTTACTTGGCTCTTCCACAGCACGAATGCATCAGCAATGAGCTTCTCTTGTTAAGGCTTCTTGTTCCATGAATTCATCTGTTCAGCAGGGCAGGGGACTTATTTGTTTGGAATAATACAAATCCACCAAATTCTAGGAACTTAGGTTCCATGGACCTGGGATGTTTTTTTACCCTTAGATTACTGAAGCTGCATCAATGAAGTATGAGTCTATTGAGTTTGGCTTACCTTGACCTTGGCTTACCTCAAATTGGCTTCTGATGGATTGGGTGGGAGAATAGTAGAGAATAAAGTCATATCTGGAAAGCTGGGGGCAATAACATAGGTCATCTCAGTACTGAGATCAAAGTAAAGCCTCCCCTTGTTTGGGGTAGGAGAAAAGAAATATTGTCAACGAAATACTGATGCTATCACATCATATAACAGAGGGGAACCCTAATTGATTATGAGCCAATCATACCATATATATATATATAATAATTCTACTTCAGAAAAAATCTATCCTCATGAAATGTTTCAGTTAATTTCTAATGTTGTATAACAAAATTTCCAAGCATACGATGGTTTTAACTGTTCGGTATAAGATAAGCAGACCTTTTAAAATTATATTTTCTCATTATTGTGAACTTATAAACAAACATTTTACTATAAAGAGGGAAACAAAAAAGAAATACTAACAGACTATTTTATCAATTGTTTATATGAAATATATGCATATAATTTAACAAAATATTGAGTTTTCCTATTTGTGTTTCCTTCTGCACTTTAATATCTGATTTGATAAGGTTTTATTGATGCCTCTGTTTTCTATATATATCTCATTACCCACTAACCTACTGCCCTCTGGCCCCCATCTTTTGTCTTCACTTCTAACAAATATGTATTGTCTAGAAAAACAAATTAATACACTGGCAATGTTTGTGATACCATCTTTATTCCTCACCGTTAACCTTTTTTTTTTACCTTTTCACAAGTTATAGCTAACTTGTCATTATTACTACAAATGTTTACAGAGTTTATGAGGTTTTGCATGTATTTTTCTATCTAAATGACTTTTTCTCTTACTAACATAACTACAAGAAAAAATTCTTGTTTCTTTTCTTACATTCTAGGTATTACAGTGCGACCATTTTGCAAATGTCAGGAGTTGAAGATGATAGACTTGCAATATGGCTAGCCTCAGTAACAGCTTTCACAAATTTCATCTTCACACTAGTAGGAGTCTGGCTGGTTGAGAAAGTGGGCCGAAGAAAACTGACACTTGGTAGCTTAGCAGGTAAGTTTCTGGCCTAGAAATTCCATTGTAAAATATCTAATAAATGGGGAAGAATATGGAAAGGAATATTCCAAATCCAGTAATAATTAATCATTGTTAGCCTCATAAGTAAACCAAATAAAATTGGATGCCCATCCCAATTTCTCCTACCATAAACAATAATTATTTTTAAAGTTATATTGATTTCCACTGTAAGAAGTAGAAGCTAACATTGTAAATGTAACTTTGACATTCTGAAAGTAATTTTCCTTTTGTCACTTTTTATTTCTATTCAAGGATACTTGAGAAGTGCCCATTTTTATGCATATTTCATACTTGTTTGGAAGACAGTGTTCACAATATAATTTAATTTTTAAAATATGCTTTTCATACTTGAAGATCCTAGGGAAGCAAATGTAGAATCATATTATTCTAAATTATTCAAGAAAGGAAATCTTAGAAACATTTTTATATAAGGAATAACAAATTTTAGGCTCATTGTTGACCTAAATTCTAAAGAATTTTACAACTCAGTTACATTTGTTTTCAGTGATTAAAAAAATAATGGTTTTTTGAGTCTCTTTCCAGTTTAACTTCTGACCATCCCCTTATGATTTTCTACATAATGATAATGGCTTCTTTATTTGCCATCCATCATTGTTTTATACATGAATAAAACCTCTTCCTTTTAAATTTTCTTTGAGTAGTCTAGAACTACTTAAATATATATCTAGTCTTCAACTTAAGTAGTCTGGAGCTCAGAACTTATTTTCTTATAAATACAACATTATAAATTGTGGTTAAATTCCTAGGGTTGCCCACAAACATCTACTTAATTCAAGTATATTAAAAACATCTTATTAAAGGTAATATTTTGACTACACCAAACTATTTCTTATAATTTTGTTTCTGTGAGCAATGCTTTCTTGGTTAGAATTGGATCAATGGGAACACAAGTTCAGCCACTTCAATGACAGGAACAAAAACTTCCCCAAATTTCCTTTTCAGTCTTATCTAGTCAGTGGGAACTCCTGCAAAGGAGGTTATGTATTAGCAGTAGAACCTGATGCTCTAACAAGAGGTTTAAAGAGTTAATACTCCTAGATACAAAGAACTTGGTAAATGTTGACTTTTTCATGTATTGGATATGATCATGAATGATCTGATAAAGTATAAGAATACTCCAATTAAAGTGAGGAAATTACAGGGCATAAACCCTATAGGAAAGGAGTCAAGCTTCTCATGGAGCTAGAAATGTACCCTAAATCCTTGCTGATAAGACAATAGTCAGCTTCTCAAGTTGATCCTGATCCTTTAAAAATTATAATGTAGAGGGGGCAGCTGGGTAGCTCAGTGGATTGAGAGTCAGGCCTAGAGACGGGAGGTCCTAGGTTAAAATCAGACCTCAGACACTTCCCAGCTGTGTGACCCTGGGCAAGTCACTTGATCCCCATTGCCCACCCTTACCACTCTTCTACCTAGGAGCCAATACACAGAAGTTAAGGGTTTAAAAATTTTTTTTAAAAAATTATAATGTAGACATATAATCAGAGTATGGGCTCCAATAGTTTTGTGTCTTTATTTCTTAAATCTTACCCTGCAAAATCTTACCCAGCAAAATCAACTTTTTTTTAAAACCCTTACCTTCCATCTTGGAATCAATATTGTGTATTAATTCCAAGGCAGAAGAGTGGTAAGGGCTAGGCAATGGGGATGAAACTTGCCCAGGGTCACACAGCTAGGAAGTGTCTGAGGCCAGATTTGAACTTAGGACCTCCCATGTCTAGGCTGAGGTTTCAATCTACTGAGTTACCCAGCTGCCACCCTTCTCCCACCAAAAAAAATCTACTTTCTTTAAAAAGTTGGCAATGAGATCTGATAATCTCATGGAGATAAGATGATTTCATTTCATTTCATTTCATTTCAAATAAAAAAGAAGCAAATAAAAAAGTTTGGAACAGGAAAAATAGGGGACAGGCAAAGTTAAGATAAAGTGCTAGACTTGGAATTGGGAAGAAATAAATTAGGAGTTCTTAATCTAGAATTTGTGAACTTCTAAAAAAAAGCTGATAACTATTTCAATCAATCAATCTGTGTTTCTCAAGTGCCTACCATGTGCTAGACTTGCTAAACTACATGTATACAAAAAGTAAAAGATAGTCCCTACTCTTAAGGAGTTTACAGTCTAGAATTAATTTGAAAATTTGGTGTATTTTATTTTATTCTCTTAAAAACATTCTTCTGAAAAGTGATCTATAGGCTTCATCAAAATGCCGAAAGGATCCATAGCACAAATAAGTTTAAAAGGCCATTTTCCATGAACTCTCTTTATCCCTCCATATCTCATTGCTTGTGTATTTTCTGCCACCTTCTCTTCTTTCACCTTCGTCTCACATGATGAAGTGACCAAGGCTAGCCCCTTTCCTTGTTCAAGTGATCCCATTTCATCCTGTATCTTCCATCAGATCTCCGCTTTTGTTATCCTGTTTTTCACTTGTTTTCTTTTTCTTTTAGTCTATTTTTAATTTTATTTTTTCTCAATTACATATAGAAGCAATTTTTAACATTCATTTTTTTATAATTTTCGAGTTCCAAATTCTCTTTTTCACTCCCTCCTCTTACTCCACCTAGGGAAGGTAAGCACTTTGATATAGATCATACATGTACAGTAATGCAAAACTATTTCTATATAAGCCATGTTACAAAAGAAAACTAACACCCCCCCAAAAAAAGGGTATATAAAGAAAGTAAATATAGTATGATGAGATCTGCATTCAGATTCCATCAGCTTTTTCCCTAATGGTGGATTTTTCATCAGAATTCCATCAGAATTGTCTTGTTGTATTGCTGAGAATGGCTAAGTCATTCACAGTGGATTATCATATACAGATCTCCTGGCTCTGCTCGCTCCACTCATATCAGTTCACATAAGATTTCCAGGTTTTTCTGAAACCTTCTTGCTTATCATTACTTAGAGCACAATGGTATTCCATAATAATATGTCAAAACTTGTATGCCCATTCAGCCCATGGGCATCCCTTCAATTTTCAATTATTTGCCACTACAAAAAGATTTACTTTAAATATTTTTGTACATATAGGTCTTCTCTCTCTCTCTCTCTCTCTCTCTCTCTCTCTCTCTCTCTCTCTCTCTCTCTCTCTCTCC
>NW_025392727.1:0-6846 GCF_016433145.1 Gracilinanus agilis
CATCAGAGGCCCGTGTGCACCAAGTCTGGGGTTGGACTCTACATCATGAATATCATTGCTCTAACGAGTCAGGAGATGTCCTGGCTAGAGAAACATCATTCTCAACACAGTCAGAAAACTGCCTGGCCTAAGAGATGTTGTATCTTGGCCCAAATATGTCCTAGAGAAAAAAGAAAATTGGCTTGTAAATGGCACCTCAAATTATAACATCATTCAACAATTGGATGTATTTTGCAAGAGGGCAGAAGGACAAAATTCCTCTATATTTTAGTTTCATGACTCTAAGTTAACTTGGGGCTGTAGAAGTCTTGTCTCATGAGACTCAATTGGCATCTGATGACACCTAGTGGTGGGAGTCCTCAGAAGGATATTTTAAATGATATTGCTTATGAGAGCACCCTAGCTTCCCTAAGAAAGGAAGAGGCATAATCTTTCAAAAAGATAGAGAGAAAGTCAAACTCCTCTTCTCCAAAGTTGGCTCCCTTCTCCAAAATTAGCTCCCTTCCCCACAAAGGACACATCTTTCCCAAATCTCCTTCTTCTCCAAAGTCACCACCTTAGCCTATTTCTTTACCATCCCTCTCTTCTCCTGAACCTCCATTGTCTACTCCTAGCACTCTGTGTCCTACCCCTTCACAGAAGTCTGACCACTCCTGTTTCTCTGTGTAGTCCAAATCATAACATTTTTTGGTATCCTCCTCTCCTGACACCCCTATATCACCCATTCTCCAGGCAAGCCCCCTCTATATTTGGAATGGATATTGCTATAGTAATAGGGTGAACCCCAAGCCTAAGTCACATTTTTTCATGTATGGAAGTCCTCTCTCACTCAGCATGGGACAGCTCCAGTGTTTGTCCTTTCTCTTTGATAGACTTAGCCCAAATTAAAGAAAAACTTGGTTATTACTTAGAAAAGCACACCAAGTTTATTGACTTTATCCTACTGTTCTGACCTTCATATCATTATATCTATTTGTTTCCCTCAGATAAGAAGAAAAGACTCTGGGATTTGACTGTGGCTGTAGGTGATATGAAGGTATAAAGTTGCACCTGGGTGGGTATACCTGGTGCCACTGTATTACCTGCCCAGGACCCTGGCTGGAACTACCAGAATGAGGGACATAGGAAACATAGAAATCATATGATAGATTGTCTAGTAGAAGCTCTGGTGTACATTGTTTATGACATATTAAGTCCTGATCATAAAGGAGGGTGAGTTACATTTCTCAGAGAATCCAGTGATGTTTGAGTTGCAAACAGAAGATACACATCTGTGCTGAAAATCTTATCATTAGACTTGGGGGAATGTACTTAAAATAGAAGGAAACGTATTTCTCAGAGAATCTTTTGATTATGCATTTTATCCCTTTTGTTGCATCAGGGCTGGCTTTGTTTACAACCAGCATTCCTGGGGCCCAGGATTGAGGGATTCCTCATGTACTCTTTTAACCTGGGATTCCCCTATAGACTGGAAGTATCCAGGAGACCCTGCACCTCCATAGCACCATGACAGTTCCCCAGATAATTGGAGATCACTATCATACCTGATATAAGTCTTCTCTTACCCAGAGTAAACATCCTCATTTCCTTCACAGGATGGAAATGGCATGAGCTCTCAGACTCCCATTGCCCTTATTTTTCTCTTTATCTGAGCCTGCCTCAGTTCATTACTAATATTATTCTAAAAGTGACCACAAGCTTTTTTGACTCTATCTTTGATGTAGACTGACCATAGTAGAAAGCTGCAGGACTAGTAGCTTCTTTGTTTAAACCCTTACTTTGTCTCTTGGAGTCCATACTAAGTACTCTTTCCAAGAAAGAAGAGTGGTACAGGCTAGGTAATTACAATTAAATTACTTGTCCAAATGTCAGATACTGATAAACAGTATCTGAGGTCTGATTTTAACCCAGGACTCTAATACGACTCATTCTTATTGATCCTATTCCAGCTCTTAGTAATCACTATTCTTCTTTATTTCTTTTAAAAAACTATTTTTTTTTCAATTAAAATAATCATTTTCTCTCCTTCCCACCCCAAGTTGAAAAAAAAGAAAGAAAAACAAAACTATCAAAGAAAGTATGCCTACTGGACCAGTGAAAAAGCATCTATGCAGTACTTACCAAATGCCAGGCACTGTGGTAAGATGCTGAGATGCAAACACAATTTAAAAAAAAAAGATTATCCTTGTCTTTAATGAACTTCCATACTAAAGGGAACAAAAATATTTAAAGAGGAAGTTAAAAGGAAAATAATGCGAGGTGGGAGTGGGAACTCACTAATTGGAAAAGGGGCCTGCAAACATAGAGGGATATCTTGGGGTGAGAATCTAGCCACATTGGCCATGGCCCAATACTATTTATCAGTCTATATACTATACTTTGATTTCACACTCTATACAAAGATAAATTCAGAATGAGTGAATGACCTGAATATAAAATTAGGTTACCATAGAATAGTACACTCATCATATCTATGACAAATGGAAGAATTTAAGACCAAGCAAGAAACAGAGAATATTACAAAATGTAATATGAATAATTTTCATTACATTAAATTACAAAGTTTTTCTACAAATAAAATCAATGTTTAGAAGAGAAACAACAAATTGGGAAAAACTCTTTATAACAAAAAACTCAGATAATAGTCTAATTACTCAAATATACAAGGAGCTAAAGCAATTGTACAAAAATATCAAGTCATTCCTCAAATGATAAATGGGAAAGGGACATGAATAAGCAGTTTTCAGATAAAGAAATCAAAATGATTAATAAGCACATGAAAAAGCATTTTGAATCTCTCATTTTTAGAGAAATGCAAATCAAAACACCTCTGAAGTAACACCTCACACCTAGCAGATTGGCTAAAAAGACAGCAGGGGAAAGTAATGAATGTTGGAGGGAATGTGGCGAAATTGGGACATTAATGCACTGCTGGAGGAGTTGTGAACTGATCCAACCATTCTGGATGGCAATTTGGAACTATGCCCAAAGAGCTTTAAAAGACTATCTGCAAAAACCACTTAGACAAGGTACTTAATCTGATGTACTGTGATGGCAGTCATGAGACTGATTACTCGATGTGATCACGTTTGTAAAATGATTTTTTTTATTTGTGCTTTTCTTGCATGTGATTCAGTATACATACATATATATATATACATATATATATAAACACTTCACTTTTTTTCTGACAGAGCTTCTAATTTTTTAAAAGACGATGTTGATTAATAACAATTCAGACTCCAACCATGAAGGGACTGTTGAATCCTGCTTGTCATCTTTGTATTGTCACAAGGAAAAACATTGCTCTCTCTCCTCTTTTCAAATCCATCAGCGTGTCTGCTGGGGTACACTGTCAGCCCTGCTTCCTCACTGACTCACTCCTTAAGCTTTGCCTTTTTTTACCCCCCAAATTAAAACGCATGCAGACGTCTTCTGCACCGCGTACACGAAATAAAAGATCTGCAAGGTGATGCATAGCAAAAAAAAAAAAAAAAAAAAAAAAAAAAAGACTATCTGCATTTTGATCCAGCCATAGCACTGCTTGGTTTATACCCCCAAAGAGATAATAAGGAAAAATATGTACAAAAATATTTATAGCTGCGCTCTTTGTGGTGGCAAAAAATTGGAAAATGGCTGAACAAATTGTGGTATCTGTTGGTCATGAAATACTATTGTGCTCAAAGGAATAACGAACTTGAGGAATTCCATGTGAACAGGAACAACTTTCAGGAATTGATGCAGAGTGAAAGGAGGAGAATCAGGAGAACATTATACACAGAGGCTGAAACACTGTGTTACAATCGAACATAACAGACTTTTCTACTAGCAGCAATGCAAGGATCCAGGACATTTCGGAGGGACTTATGAGAAAGAAAACTAGCCACATTCAGAGGAAGAACTGTGGGAGGAGAAATACAGAAGGAAAACTATTGCATGAACACACGAATTGATGAGGATATTATTACCTGAGATGTAGACACTAAACGATAATTCTAGTCCACCTATCAATAATATGGAATTAGGTCTTAATCAATGATACATGTAAAACCCAGTGGGATTGTGCATTGGCTAAGGGGAGTTAGGGGGGTTTGGGGAGAGGGAAAGAACATGAAACATGTAACTATGGGAAAATATTCAAAATAAAAATATAAAACAAATAATATAAAATTTTAAAAAATATATACTTTGACTTTATCACCACTCTATTGGGAGGCAGATAGCATGTTTCATTATTGGACCTCTGGAAACATGGTCCTTGTATTGATTGGAGATCAAACCCTTTTAAAATGTTCTTTTTTAATATTGATAGTCTAGTAGCACCTAGGTGGCCTAATAGTTAAAGCACTGAGCCTGTAGTCAAGAAGATCTAGTTCAAATCTGTTCTCAAATATTTACTAGCTATTTGACCCTGGCCAACTCACTTAACTGCTTTGCCTCATTTTTCTCAACTGATAAATAATGATAATAATAATACCTACCTCTGAAGTTAATGATGTGGATCAAATGAGATAATTATAAAAACAATTAGCATAGAGGGGCAGCTGGGTAGCTCAGTGGAGTGAGAGTCAGGCCTAGAGACAGGAGGTCCTAGGTTCAAACCTGGCCTCAGTCACTTCCCAGCTGTGTGACCCTGGGCAAGTCACTTGACCCCCATTGCCCACCCTTACCACTCTTCCACCTATGAGACAATACACCGAAGTACAAGGGTTTAAAAAAAACAATTAGCATAGTGTCTGATGCATAGTAAGCAATACAAAATTATTTATTCCATTATAGTCATTTGCAATGATGTGTTCAGCCATTTTACAATGAATAGGTGACTCCTCAGTGTCTATTTCTTTCTTCCACAGAGAGGAACTCCTGGAACTACTTTTCTACTTTTGGATCCTTTTGCTCTTTTTTTAATTTCTTTGGGATTTAAACTTAGTGGCATGTTTCCTTCCTAAATGCTCACAAACATCATTTTAATTATTTTCCATATATATTTTTTTATTTTAAAATTTTGGCCAAGATTTGAAGTTAAGCTCAATATTATAGAGTGTGAAAATTTTAGACTCCTCCTCCTCTGTGCCTTTAAACAAATAAACAAAAATAATAATCAGGATACTGTCCACTATGTGCCTGCTGCTCTCTGCCATCTTTGAGCTATCATTGGTTTGGGGGGTGAGTAGGGATTGCAATGGAACATTGAGGTTTGAGATCTCGTGCTTTTAACCACTTAGCAAATAAAGCAAAATTGAATGTAGAAAAGTATATACCAATTTGTTGATTTCCACCCAAGATATATATGTACCATCTTGTGTTTTCCCCATGCTTTCCACCCAAAAGATAAGTATTTCCCAAACATTTTAAGTCTATAGGGGAGAGTACTTAAAGATATATTGATGGTTGGCAGGTGATGTTAAGTAGGACACAAGAGAGAATATAACACGTGAGGATTGTGGCTCTTTGCAAGTAAAGAGCATTCTTTATATTTAAGGGAAATTCAGCAGCCTTGTACATGCTCCCCATCTCTTCTTGTGACCTAAAGTTCCTTTATGAATTGTAGATCCTTAAAACACACCTCCACCTAAAAGCATACCTGTCTCCTCAATACCTATTTTGAGAATTTTTAGTCTGAAATGCTCTAAAACATCCTGGAGAAGAAAACTCTGAAGAAAAACAGAGTTTCCAAGAATATAAGGAGGCAATCTCAGATCCTCAGTAAATCTAACAACATTAATGTATTCTATTGCTATTTCCATCACCATGGTCACACTATCTGCATCATCCTCAAATAAACACTTTCATGCCATCAGATGAATGGAATATGAACTTCTAATTCTTTGAGTAATGAACAGTCTTCCCTTTCCCACAACAACTTCACTCTCTCGCAACACTGGCAGCACCTCCACTGCTTCATCTGCCAAGTTCTTTTACCATGCCTTGGTCAATTTATACAGGCTAAGTGATATAATTTTAGGGAGGGAATTAAGGTCATATTTTTTTTCATTCTCTCCTTTATCTTGGGTTTTTACAAACTTTTCTATCTTTTTTCACTATCCTCAATCCTGAGATAATTTTAAGCATTGAAAGCATGAATAAAAGAACAATGACCAGATACACTTCCTCTTCAATTTTGCTGGCACCTCCACCCAAAGAACAGGACTTTTCTTCTTTAGATTTTTTTTTATCCCAACATAGCTAAAAGGATCCCCTTTTGTTGTCCTTGGCATTCTTCCTCAATCTCAGATCATTCTGAATTTTTGAGAATGTAGTGCTATCTTTCTAAAATTGACACTCTTATATTCATCCTCAATTACCTATCCTTGGGAGGAAGCTAGGTGACTCAGAAGATTGAGAGTCAGGCCTAGAGATGGGAGATCCTGGGTTCAAATCTAACCTCAGATACTTCCTAGCACTAGTGTTAGGATATAGCATATAAATATAGACCCAGGATCATGGGATCCTGACCAAGTAATTTAAACCCCATTGCCTAGCCCTTACTGTTCTTCTGCCTTTGAACCAATACACAATATTAATTCTAAGATAGAAGGTAAGGATTTAAAAAAAAACACCTTTATTTATTTCCATCATTACACATATCAAATTGTGTGGCATTGGATAAATCATTTGACCTCTGTTTATCTCAGTTTCCTCAATTGTAAAATGAAGGTCAGAATTATAATTTCTTTTTAAGGTTTTTGTAAAGATCAAATGAGAAAATATTTGAAAAGTGCTTATCATAGTGTCTGACAGATATTAGATGCTGTTTTAATGCTAGATAGCTGTATGATTATAAATTTCAATTTTTTTACAAATCTAAATTTTTCAGTAAGTTCTGTATATAGTATATATATATAT
>NW_025392728.1:0-4963 GCF_016433145.1 Gracilinanus agilis
TTTTTTTTTCCCTCTCCACTTTTTTATTCTTTACCACAAGGCTTACATCCCTGGGTAGAGGAGGACAAAAGGATATATTCAGAAATGGAAGTTCTACAGGAACAAAAGATTTAAATTTTTAAAAAATGTAATGTAGTTGGTTTAAAAAAAAAAAAAGGTAGAGACACTGTGGGTTTCATTTGTTCTGTCTCTGCCAACACCATGAATATGACAGATGAATATTTCTGCAACCTTATTTCAAAGTAAGCTCTGGGACTGTGTCATTCCTTCCCCTACCTTTTGTTTGCTGGCAGGCAGAATATTGCCCAGACTCCCAGCTTTAGGACCTCAATGGCCAGTCTTCAACCCCTTCTCCCCTTATCATTAACCAGGGTTTGAGTTGAGGAAATTAAAACAGGGTATGATTTAAATAAAATTTTTTAAAGGAACAGAGGTATGCTCAACTGATTCCCAAGAGCCAATTGTTAAACTGTCAGTGTGAACATCTATACCTCAGTAAAAGCTACAGATCAACACTTGTTGTATTGTTTGGTTGTGGAGAGTTAACAAAGTGGAGAAAATGTTAATAATATATAAACATATATATAAATATATAAATTAATAATAATAATAAATATATATTATAAATAAAATTAAACTTAAAAGTGTGTTGTATGGGACAGCTAGGTGGCTCAGTAGATAAAGCACCAGCCTGGCAGACAGGTTTAAATCTGACTTCTGACACTTCCTAGCTGTGTGACCCTGGGCAAGTTACTTAATAGAAGTTGCCTAGCCCTTACCACTCTTCTGCCTTGAAACCAATACTCAGTATCAATTCTTTATTTTTGTTATTTTTAATTGATTTTTTTTTCAATTTTTTCTATTTTCTAAATTTATTTTTTCTGTTACATGTAGAAACAACTTTTGACAACTGTTTTCTGATTTTTTGCAATTCTGATTTTCTTCCCTTCCCCCAAAGTAGTAAATAGTCTGATATAGATTATACTAGTGCTTTCATGTAATACATATTTCCATATTCTCCATGTCATGAATAAAGACATATCATCATATATAATAAAAAAACTCATGAAGGAAATAAAGTGAAGGATGGTGTGCTTTGATCTGCAATCATATTCCAACAGTTCCTTCTTTTTTTTTGTTTTGTTTTGGTTTTGTCAAGTCCCTCAGAGTTATCTTGGAAACTTGTTTTGCTGATAATAATTTAATCCCTTACAGTTGATTATCATACAATATTTCTGCTACGGTATATGCTGTTCTGGTTCTGCTCACTTCACTCTGCATCCATTCATTTAAGTCTTTAAAGCCAGGTTTTTCTGAACTCATCCTGTTCATCATTTCTTATGGTGCAATAGTTTTCCGTTATAACCATATACCACAGCTTGTTCAGCCATTCCCCAATTGATGGACACCCACTCAGTTTACAATTCTTTGCCACTGCAAAAAGAGCTGCTAAAAATATTTTTGTACTAGTAGGTCCCTTTCCCTTATTCCTTTAAAAAAATTTTATAAATCAAACCCTGCTTTTCTTTCCTCAGCTCAAGTCTTGGCTAAATAGAAGGGATTGAAGACTAGCAAATAAGGACCTAGAATAGTAGTATTGCTGGGTTAAAGGATATGGATAATTTTTCCGTCCTTTGGGGGTGGCTCCCTATTGCTCCTCCAAAATGACTTCATCAGTTCACATTTCCACCAATAGTGCACTAGTGCCCCAATTTTCCCACATCCTCTCCAGCATTTATTAATTTCCCTTTTAGTCATATTAGGTATGAGGTTGTATCTCAGAGTTGTTAAAATTTGCATTTGTTTAATCAATAGTGATTTTGAACATTTCCTCGTATGACTATAGTTTTAATTTCTTCATCTGAGAACTGCCTGTTCACAAATCCTTTGAGCATTTATCCATTGGGGAATGCTTTGTATTCTTGGAAATTTGGCTCCATTTTCCAAATATTTGAGAAATGAGGCCTTTGTCAAAGATACTTGCTACAAAATTTCTTTCTTAAGTTGTTGTTTCTCTTCTAATCTTGATTTTATTAGTTTGCAGTGGGGGGTGGGAGGGGTAAGAGGCAGAGTCAAGATAGTGGCCTAGACACATCAAAAATTCAGAACACTGTGAAAACCTTTCCACACCAATCAAAAACAAAGTGCTTTGAGGGGACAGAAAACCTAATCTAACAACAGGACAGAGCTGGAATCCCTCCTGCTGGATACAACTTAAAAGGTATGCAAAAAAAAAAAAAAAAAAAAAAAAAAAAAAAAAAAAACCCTGAATTCTCAGGTTTAAGGAAAAGGAAGAAGGAAGGTCCCAGGATCCCTCCTCCACCTACTGTGCTGAGTCTCTAGCAGTCCCTGGACTCTCTGGTCAGGTGAGGGCTCTAGCCCAGAGGGAGTGCCTTGCTGCCACAGCTGTGCCAGGCTCAGGGCCCTGACCACAGTCAGCAGGGAGGCAGCTAGAGGAGAAGGGGAGAGGTGCAGACTTGGCCCAGCCAAAACTCTGCATCTTGGCTCCCCACCCATTCCCTTCTTGAGGTTTTGGCCTCAGGGCACATCCAGCTCTGCAGATAAGCTCTACCCTGGATTAATCTTATCAGTAGGGCAGATAAGAACCCTTCTGAGGACTGGGAAACTCAATCTCCAACATCTCTCCCCCACGGACTGCACAGAGAGCCTTGCTGACTAAGCTCCCAGGGAGAAGGCTGCAACCACTGCAGAATACCTTGTAAGAGGGAGGGAAGCACAGCTCCCTTCAGCCTCTACACCTTTATTTACTGCTGCCAACTGGGGAAAATCTGACCTCAGGGCTCATTAATACTCTATCAGCCTACTCTAGTCAATCAGCAGAGCAGAGAAGAAGCCCCTTCCCGACAGAATAGCCCAAACCCACAGATCCAGAAAATAAAGATTACAGCCAAAGACAGGGGAAAGAAGGAAAAAAATATGAGTAAACAACAAGAAAAGAAAAAAGAAATTACAATCGACAGCTTTTATCCAGGCAACGAACAAAGAGCAAATGGAACAGAGGAGGATCAAAGAACACCAAGAAAAGACTCAGAAATTCCAATGAATTGGACACAGGCTTTGGAAGAACTCAAAACACAATTCAAGAAACAATTAAGAGAGGCTGAAGACAATTGGGAAAAGAACTTAAAAAGCAAAATAAGTCATCTGGAAACAGAGGTACATGAATTAAAACAAGAAAATGGTGTCTTGAAAGCCAGAATTGACCAGCTTGAAAATGAGGCAAAGAAGGTGAAAGATGATTTACAAAGAAAATCAGACCAGAAGGAGAAGGATGACCAAAAAGTTATAGAAGAAATTCAGTCTTTAAAAATTAAAATCCAACAACTAGAAACAAATGATTATATTCATTTTGTTTGGTCATAAATTATTCCCTTATCCATTAGTCTGACAGGTAAACTTTTCTATATCCCCTAATTTGTTTATATCCTCCTTTATTTATAGATCATATATCTGTTTTACTTTACTTGGTGTATGGTATGAGATGTTAATCTAGGCCTAGTTTCTGTCATATTGTTTTCCAGTTTTCCCAGGAGTTTTTGACAAATAGTGAGTTCTTTCTCCAATAGCTTGGACCTTTGGATTTATTCAACATTAGGTTACTATGGTCATTAACTAAACTTTTTCCATTGATCCACTACTTATTTCTTAACCAGGTTGTTTTGATGATTACTTGATATCGGTTCTAAAATAAAAGGTAATGTTTTCCCCAAAAAAGTGCGTCTCAAGTATATTTTTAGTAATTGAGATGGTTGTTACATTTACTGAATGTTTATCAGCACACCACTAAAAATAGGCCACATTATCCCTACCCTATCCTCTTATTTTCCTCCTTATTTTCCTCAGCCATCATTTGCTGTCTGAATTAATGCCAAGCAATGGTAGTGGCAGCAATTCTGATGAGAGTCAATGCTGGAAAAGTAGGCAGGATAGGCGTAGATTTGGGAATCTTTTATATAAAGGTAATCTGAAACCAAGCTATTGGATCTAGTAGAGCCAGGACTGGGGAAAAACAAGAGATAAAGTAAAAAATCTGGATTGAGTCCTTTATTGGTACTGTTTGTTGAGGGAATTGAGATTAGCAGAGCAAATAGTTAATTGTGGGAATTGAGTGAACCACAATGACTCGTCTTGTGATTCAATTCTGGAGTTAGCTCAGTTCCCTTTCTATTTGGTTAGTCTAGTCCAATTTCTCTCTTGTGAGAAAAACTTCATTCCTTTGTGAGAATTGTGAAAAAACCTTATTGCATTGTTCAAGCCCACCCCTGCATGACTGGGAAGCTGAATCACCTCTATTGCATTGAGAACATAGAACTTTTGTTTCCTCAGTTGTTTCCTCTTTCCTCCATCACACTGTGTGTTATGTAGACTGTGCAGGGGTGTGTGTGTGTGTGTGTGTGTGTGTGTGTGTGTGTGTGTGTGTTGTTGGGGTGGGAGTGGGGATAGGCTTCTTTATTGATCTGAAGTGCTTTTGTTTTGGAGCAGAGGAGTTGAGTGACCCTCCCAGATTAGTCTGGATTTAGGAAAACAGGGAGAAGGGGCTTACTAGAGTGGAGGATTATTTGAGAATCTGTTGCAGATATATAAAAATGTTCTGCATGATTTTACCTGTCTAGTTGCTATAATATTGCTTGCCTTCTCAATGGGTGAAGGAAGGAGAGAATTCAGAACTCAAAATTGTAAAAAGCAAAACAACAGAAGTGCTAAAAATAAAGAATAATTTCTTTAAAACAAAGAAAGAGGGCACCTGGGTGGTTCAGTGGATTGAGAGCCAGACCTAGAGACAGAAGGTCCTATGTTCAAATCTGGCCTCAAACACTTCCTAGCTGTGTGACCCTGGGCAAGTCACTTGACCCCCATTACCTAGCCCTTACTGCTCTTCTGCCTTGGAACCAATACACACACACAGAGAGAGAGAGAGAGAGAGAGAGAGAGAGAGAGAGAG
>NW_025392729.1:0-8619 GCF_016433145.1 Gracilinanus agilis
AAAATGAATTCATTTATCATAGAGTTATTCTGCATCTCCATCTAGTTGATATTCTTCAAGCATCCAGAAGTTCTTTATAGGAAAGAAAAAAACAAAAGAAGTCACACTTTCAATGGAGTATTGTTGGAGAAACAGGGAAAGAATATTACAGATTAAAAACAGATAATATTGAATGCTAAGAATTCTTTGAAACAACTTTGGGTTGCTTCATTTAACCTCTCTAAACTTGTTTCCTCCATAATAAAATGGAAATAACAATATTATCTTTCTCAAGATTTTCGTGAGAATAAAATGAAATAATTGTAAAGCCTTTACCTACAAGCTTAGCATATGTAGGTGTTCATTTCTTTTTTGCTTTTCCTCTTATCTTTTCATTCTTAGCTCTCTGCACTGTATAAGACAAATAAGTATTCCAAAGATCTAAGTTAAATTGGATATTACTCCATTGTCTTTCATAGCCCAAATATCACCTTTGTGCAGATACATACTTGATATATATTTATGGCATCCAAAGGTGAAAATCAACAGATGATTCCTATGTAGTCTAGATACTAGAGGAAAAGAAAAGGGCAAGATAAATGGCCAATGCACATGGAAATATGATACTTTACTTCCTAATTTCATTCTGAATATCTTGCCTTTCTACTTTTCCTCACATTATTTTTTTAAGCTTCAATTATCTTTAACTAAATACCCCTCGTTTTATTGCTCATAAATAGGCAACTACATGGTTCAGTGGATAGATTACTTTCCATGAAATTAAGAAGATCCGCCTTCAAATCCAGCAACAAATACATACTGGCTTGTAAACATAAGCAAATCATTTAACCTCTTTTGGTCTCAGCAGTATTAAATATTCAGTGGGGATAATAACATCACATACTGTGGAAATGACAAAAACAGTGATTATTGGAATCAGTCTGACCAGGATAAATTTTTCCAAGCATCTCTAATTTATCTTGTAAGAAATAGCCTGGCATTATCAGAATGACCCAACTATACAGATTAAGGAGGTCAAAGACAAGCCAGTTGTGCCTATCTTGGATATAAAATTGAAAGTGCTGGTCTTAGGTTTAAATCCTGCACAAGTGTCAATACCACCTTTGCTCTGAAAGAAGCCCCTAAATCTTACAAGTGACTCCAAGGTTGATCCTTTATCAGGGCTAAGATTTAGGTCCTGAAAAACCATCCAACTTGTGTAGATAACATTCCAAATGGATATTGAACATTTCCTGTTATATGATTATGATTCCTCTAGATTACTCACCAAGAATGTCCCCTACCCAATTTTCCACAAATGAAAAGCATATAACTTGAATCCTTTTTTCTGCTGGATGAACTCAATTTTGTCTCCGTTTCAGCGCATATGTCTGAATTCTCTTTCTCTAAGGAAATAAAAAATAACTTCTATAGACACTTCTTATCTTTGATTATTTTTCAAGAGTTGGCAGTACCTTAAAAGGACTTTTATGAGATGCAAATAAGATCATATTTCTAAAGGGCCTGGAACAAAGTAGGTGCTATATACATGCTTCTTCTTTTTCTTTTCTTTATAACATATCCTCAGCTACCCAGAGTGGAAAAACTCTAGACTAATTTTTATTCCCCTCCTCTAGCCTTAGTTCAATTATTTATAAATGTGAAGTGGTTCTACTTTCTCATTAACATTGAAATCTTAATTTCCCATATCTACATATTTCCATTAGATAATTTAGATCCTCATCACCCTTCCTGTTAAATAACGTTTATTAATTTAGTTGTCTGAACTAAGAATAGACTATTTAAATGGACACACACTATTTATTTTATTCATTTCAAAATATCCTATTTTGTCTTGACTTATTTGCCTAAATAATCTTCCTAACTAGCAGGTCTGGGAAGATCTCAACACTCTCTCATTTCTTCAGGTAATAAGCAGAACATGGGACAAATTTCAAAGCATGGAATTCAAGTTATGTTCATAGTGTTGTAGTCAAAAGAGACAACAATCACTGTATGATCTCATGTGGTCCTCTTCTGCCTCCGAGTATTTATAGAAGCTGTCTCCCATGCCGGGAATATCCACATTCATCATTGCTGCCTTTTTAAACGAGATGCCATGCTCCTTCTTCTACAAAACTTTTCCTGATCCACCCAACTTAAAGTAATTTTGTCTTCATTATATTTTATTCTCCTATACTTTATAGTTCTATATAATCTATACTTGTACCACACTTGTTTTCACACATGAGAAGCAGCATTCTATAGTATAAAAAGCACAATATATATCATTATTAAGAAACTTAAATTCAACTGCTACCTCTGTCTCTTTTAATAACTGACCAGAGTCAAGTTTCTTAATGGTCTTTCATTTTTGCATGTGCAAACTGGGGATAATAATGGCTGTAGTGACTACTTCACAAGATTTTAGTGAAAAAATAATTATCATATGTGAAATTCTTTGTAAGTCTTAAAGCAATATAGATAGCAAACATTATTATCATTATTATTGATTTAGATAGTTAATTCTTTTATACACACATAATTCCATATACTTTTCTACTTTTAGGACATATCATTTCTCTCCTTTGTTCTCCCAATGGAAAGGTTGATGCCATCAAAATAAAATGAACTTAATAAGTGCTTGCAGAATTCAACAGAAATTTGCTAATTTGATCAAGTAAATGATTGATGAACACATTAGATCTCCTGAATTTATGGTAGAATAGAATTTGGGAATAGCATTCTGGTGCTGGATTAAAACTGTCCAAACTTCATAAAATGATGAAGTGATTTAAGAAGAATTGGAATAGATCACTGAGACTATCTAATCCCTAACTACTGTATTTTACAGACAAGGAAACAAAGACCTGGGGAATTTGTCACATTTAAGACTTCAGTAGAAAGAATATATCTTTACAATTCAATTACCAAATCTACATGGAAATTATATTATATAGGAATCTGAGGCTATTTGTATCGGACATTCAACCTACCAGTTCTAGGCAAAGACTTCAGGGAGTAACCTCTTCAAATCCAAATGAAGATGTTGATATTTTGACCTTATCAGTTACTTTCCTGTGGTTCAAGGAAGAGACTTTTATATGTGCTCTCAGGCAGGAAAAAATCTTCCTGTAATGATGCAAATAAAATCAGATGAGCAAGTCCCATTGGGAGTTATTAGGGAACCAACTTTTAGTTTATTTTATTTTTTGTTATGTTTTCTTTTTTCCCTCCTAATGTTCTTGATAATGATTATTTCCTTGGTCCTTAAGATTCTGGAGGAATTTTCACAAAGAATAGATTTATCCACCTGAACTTGCTTTAAAATTTTTTCTTCTGAAAATTATATTATCAATCTGAAATGAAGAGGACTAATAAAATAGCAACAATAATGGTCATTAGTTGAGGCAAGGGAATAGAAATGTGTGACACACTATCAAAGTAAAGGACTGCTGAAGGATAAAAGGAGCAAAAATTAAATATATCTAGGAATTCTGGAATGAGCAACAACAGGGAGGGTTAAGTCTACAAAATACTCAAAAGAGAATAGCAACATTTATGGATGACTCTTCTCTCAGCCATGCAAAATGAGCCCCTACAGAGTTCAGGAATCTGGGTAGAAAGAGACAGATCTGCCTTGGTACACCTGCATAGACATTGCTACCTGATAGCCAGTCCTAGAAAGGCTGTGTCCTCCTTGCCAGCTCAATCTTTCTGAACTTCAAGGAATTCAGGCAGAAACAGACTTGCAGGCTTGCTTATTGAGAGAGAAGAATTAAAATGATATGTAGTCCTTCCTTTGCTTTAAAATAATAGTCATCCAACAGCTCAAAGGAAAAAGAAGGAAAGTAAGGAGATGTGTTTTAATTGTATTCAGACCTGGAGAGGGAAAATAATTTCCTGTTAAAAGGTTTGACATTTTGGAGTTATCTATAAATTTCCTGCCGCTTTTTAGAGATAGATTATAGGTAGATTATAGAGATCTCTCTAAATATACAAACATATATTGATATATCTATATGTACATATATGTATATGTGTACATATTAGGGCTCTAAAATCTGATTTGGTAACTAACTTAGTTAACCCTAACTACCCACAGGGTAAAATAAACCTGGAAATTTTGAAAACTGTCAGAAAAAATAGCAATTTATAAGTTTCAAACCACTCACCAAGTGGTTTATACAGCTTATAAAATGGTAAATTCTTGCAGTCCAGTACATGGAGAAAGAAACAGAGAGAAACAGAGACAGAGAGACAGAGAGAAAGTGACAAAGACAGTCAGAGAGAGACAGAGACAGGAAGATGGGGGGAGAGATACAGGTGGAGAGAAGAGGAAGAGGAAGAGAAAGAGAGAATTATTACAGTTTTTCTTTCATTTTCAGAGAGGACCAATGACATCATAGAATGATATCTTTGATGTGCATGAATTGGATTTAAGTGAAGTAGTGTTGCTCAGTCATCAGCCTCACTCCTGATTCTCCAAAGTCAAAGGGCAAGACAAAAATCAAGACAACTGAATGACATTCAAGGATGCAATATTTGATGTCTGACCAAGCTCTACATGCTCTACTGTGCTTGTTTCAGCCACCTTTTAAAACAAATTTTTATCATCTGCTCATTCCTCTGAGGGAAGCCTTCATATCCTTGGGTTTGTGACCCATTTGTTAACCTCAACCTTATTTAGCTCATCTACTGAAATGATTTTTCTGGGATATAGTTACTGGACATACTACAGTTTCTTGGAGTCACAAATGAAAGCTAAATGCCAGGTGGGCACTAAAAGGGAGTGAGCAGCCCTGCAAAGGGCTCAGCAAACTCTCACACCAGAGGTACTTGTCCTCCACGATCCTCCATCTATCCCAAGAAAGAGAACAGAGTAATGTATGTTAATAGTCAATGCACTTTACTATTAACATATTTGATGTTGGTAGTACTTACAATGTATTTAATATATCAATTAAACCTTATTATATGTATGTATAAGAATATCACATCATGTGTGGGACTAGCCAGTGTTCATTTATATCTATGGTTTTAGCCACCCACAGTAGGTCTTGTAACCCATGGTTATGGGGACCCTAGTGTGCATACATACATAGATACATATGCCCCTCAAAATACATACATATACATATATATGTATATTCTCTAATTAGGATCATGTGGAAACACAGA
This sequence comes from Gracilinanus agilis, assembly GCF_016433145.1. NCBI lineage: Eukaryota > Metazoa > Chordata > Mammalia > Didelphimorphia > Didelphidae > Gracilinanus > Gracilinanus agilis. The sequence continues at coordinate 5,161 of NW_025392729.1, forward strand.
AAATTCACTGACCTCCTGGCCAGGTATGTGGCATAGTGGATAGTGCTAACCCTGATGGCAAGTGGGCTTCTCTTCCTGATTTCAAATCTGGCTTCAGACACTTATAAACTAAATTATCCTAGGCTAGTCATTTAACCGTGTTTGCCTTAGCTCCTCATCTGCAAAATGAGCTGGAGCAAGAAATTGCAAACCACTCCAGTACCTTCCAAGAAAACTCCAAATGGATTCATAAAAGTGAGACATTACTAAAAATGAACAAAAAATATCTAAAGTTTCCAGTCTGCAGAAGAGTACTACTAAAGACATAGAACTCCAGTTCAACATGAACGAGAATATAGTTGGAAGAAATAAGTCTTTTGGATATTACCTATGTAATCTTTATACAATTTTATCTGTTGTCATTGAAAATTGCCATTGTAAGCTTCATGTGTTTTTTCTATTCTATAAATATTATTATTAAAAACTTATTCATAAAATATACATGTATATCCACACAAATGTATATACATGGCTTCTCTCTCAATAGAATATAAGCTCTTTACTTGGATTCAGAAGAAATTAAAGAATTAAAATAATGATTTATTATATTTCCCACCTACAAAGTGTTGAAAATTGAAAAAAAATAAAATTTGTTCGATTGTCTAATTAATTTCATGTTGAAGCAATAATGATAATTTGTGTAACTGCATAAGTTGGGTTTCACTTCTCCCTGAGTTAAGTTTGAAAGTTCAACTTTCTCTTAAATAACTCTGTCTCTGAGTTGTGTTGAAGTTCAGTTCTCCTGCTAATCACTGTTCAGATTTTGTGTCAAGGAAATTTTTTATCCTTGAAGGATATATCTTATCAGGATAAGTCAGGAAGTCTAACTGTTATTTTTCTAACATTTTTTCTTTAAGGAAATCTGGTGTTATCTCTGTGACACTAACTAGTCATACAGGTGGACAACACCAAAAAACTTCCATAACAACAAGATCAAAGATAGGGTTGTTGCTTGCATTGCCTTCCTAATTTCCAGCCAATCATATTATCCCCCACGAGTATGATGCTTCTGTCTTCATCACCATTCTTACTGATATCATCTATGATGCTGACTTTTAGTTTTGGATGCTTCTCCTTTTTTCAATAAAAATTATCTGTCCAAGGGCACCTGTGTAGCATAGTCGACAGAGTGCCAGTACTGGAGTCAGGAGTATCTGGGTTCAAATCTGGCTTGAGGTATTTCCCATCTGTGTGACCCTGGGCAATTCACTTAATCCCCATTGCTTAGCCTTCAGTATTCTTCTGCTTTAGAAATGACACAGTGTCACTTCTAAGACAAAAGATGATGGATTTTTACTTTTTTAAATTTAAAAATATAATTTAAAAAATGATCTGTCAGAACTCATTTAGGTTCTTCTCTAGCTCAGAAGAAAGAGATCCTATCTGTTGACAAATTTGGTTTTTACTAATAAATAGATTTACTGGGGAAAAAAATTAGCCAATAGACTGGGGAGTGGTGACATCTGGACAGAATAGTGGTCAGCAATAAGGAGTGTCCAAAGAAAATGGTAGAACTAGTTTTTAGCTGGTTTGAACTATCTCAAATCTCAACTCTTCTCAGACAGTTTGTGGCTCTGAAATTGGGGAGGTCAGTTCATAGGTCACTGAATTCAACAATTCAACAACTTATGGTAATTTTTGTCTCCAGCCTGTACTTGGTCCTATGTACTTCCCCCTGGCCAACCTCTCTTTCTTTAACTTGATCCTTCCACTATTATTATCCTCAAGATGATCAGAGATTTCTTCGGAGAGAAGAAAACCTTATCTTTCTAGAACTACACGACGTAGATAATTTTTAAATGTGGCTTTTATTAAAGAGATATAAAAATTTTGGTACCATTGAGATTACTGTGTATTATTCTCTGTTATTTCTCCCTGTATAATTTCTGACCACCACCTCCCCAAATCTTTTTTATAAGTCTCATCTCCTGCTCTTATCCCCTTCCCCTCCTACTTTCCTATAGGTTGATACATTTCTATACTCAATTGATTGTATATGTTATTCCCTCATTGAACCAATTCTGAAGAGATTAATGTTCACGCACTCCTCTACCCAACTCTCCCTTCCTTCCATCTACTGTAAAATCTCTTCCATGCTTTCATGTCTCTTTTATTTGCAACAATTACCCCATTCTACTTTCCCTTAGCCCTCTTTCCAATACATTCCTCCTTCTCCTTCCTTAATTTTATTTTTTATATTTTCTCATCATAATTAACTCACATCTTTGTCTTCACTCTATGTATATTACTTCTAACTTCTGTAATAATAATAAAATTCTCAAGAGTTATAAAAATCATCTCCTCATGTAGGTATGTAAACAATTAATCTTATTGAATATCTTTGGAGTTTACTTTCTTGTTTGCCTTTTTGTACTTCTCTTGAGTCTTTTATTTGACAGTCAAATTTTCCATTTACTCTGGTCTTTTCATTAGGAATATTTGAAAGTCCTCTATTTCAATGAATACTCATTTTCCCTTGAATGATTATGTTCAGTTTTACTAGGTAAATGATTTTTAAATATCCCTCACCTTCCAACTTAGAATCAATACTGTGCATTGGTTCTAAGGCAGAAGAGCGAAAGGGCTAGGCAATAGTGTTTAAATGACTTGCCCATGGTAACACAGCTAGAAAGTATCTGAAGCTAGATTTTAACCTAGGACCTCCCATCTCTACAACTGCCTCTAATTCCACTGAGCTACCTAGTTTCTCTCCTCAGTAAATGATACTTGCTTGAAGTCCTCGATCCTTTTCCCTCTGGAATATCATATTATAGGTCCTCAGATCTTTAATGTAGAAACTGCTAAATCCTGTGTTATCCTGCTTGTGGTTCCACAGCATTTGAATTGTTCCTTTTTGGCTGCTTACAATATTTCCTCTTTGACCTAGGAATTCTAGAATTTGACTATAATATTCCTAGGATTTACCCTTTGGGAATCTCTTTCAGGAGGTAATTGGTGGATTCTTTCTATTTCTATTTTTCCATCTGGTTCTTGAGTATCCAGGCTGTTTCCCTTAATAATTTCTTGAAAGACGACATCTAAGATCTTTTTCGATCATGTTCTTTTAGATAGTCCAATAATTCTTAGATTATTGCTCTTGGATTTATTATCTAGGTCAGTGATTCCCAAAGTGGGCACCACTGCCCCTTGGTGGGTGCTGCAGCAATCCGGGGCAGGGGGCAGTGATGGCCACAAGTGCATTTATCTTTTTTATTAATTGCTATTAAAATAAAAGAAATTTAACTTCCAAGGGGCTAAGTAATATTTTTTCTGGAAAGGGGGTGGCAAAAAAGTTTGGCAACCACTGGTCTAGGTCAGTTGTTTTTTCAAATTAATATTTCACCTTTTTCCTCTATTTTTTTCATTCTTTGATTTTGTTTGATTGTTTCTTGATTTCTCATGGGGTCAATAGTTTCCATT
>NW_025392730.1:0-2945 GCF_016433145.1 Gracilinanus agilis
TAAAAAATAAAATGGGGCAGCTCCACAGAGCTGCCACTAATGGGGACTGCCCACAAATCCAGTGGCTGCTAATGGTGAAGGGGGAAAATATCAATAAAAGAGATGACCTAAACAGGTAAGAGAAGGGGGTGGTGGAAGGGCCCTCTGGAGGATGAAAGGTCTAACCCATCTTTGCACGTGGCTTGAGGTGGGCTGAAGAAGTACATCTTGTGAAATCCGGAAGCTGAGGAACCGGGAAGGGAAGGTGTTCCAGGAAGTCCTTCTATAGGTGTAACAAGTGGGCATGCTGCTTTGGGGAAGAAAGATTCTGAGCCAGCAGGGCTGAAAAGAGCCATGTGTCAACCAGATACCTACACGGGAAAGTGAATGGCCTCCGTAGGGAGGCCTGGAGATTGAGTGCTGGTAGAGAAAGGCTTCTTGGAGAAGCTGAGACTTTTCCTGAGAATGAAAAGGAAGCCAGAGAAACTAGGAGGTGTAGGTGAGGAGAGACAGCACAGCCAAGGGAAGATAGCTCGTGTCAGGAGACAGAGCGCCATGTGTGAGGAGCACTCGGCCAGCAAATGTTCTTTAGGGGTCTACTAAGTACAGACCTTGTGCTCAGAGCAAAGGAAAACAAAGGACAATCCCTGCTCTCACGATACTCACAGTCTCAAGGGGCAGACGACATGAAAACAGCTAAATACAAACAAGATCCTACATACAAGAGAGGAAAGACAGCATGAAAGAGGATGGAGGAAGGCTTCCTGTAGAAGATAGGATTTTAAGTGGGACTTGAGTAATCGAGGTGGGCCAAGAGATCCGGGGAGGAGGGAGGACAGAATTTCATGCATGGGGATCATCTGGTGAAAACGCTTGGAGGGAGGAGATGGGAATGTCTTGTGCTGGTAGCAGCAAAGAGCCAATGTCCACTCTGGGCTTACTCTAGAGCAATCAGAAGGAGACTCTGGCACTCATAGAAATGCAACTCTTCCTACAAATTGCTCAGAAGGCTTTGAGATATATATATATAGATATATAGAGATAGAGATATATAGATAGATAGATGTAGATATAGATAGATAGATAGATAGATAGATAGATAGATAGATAGATAGATAGATAGATAGAAAGCCCTATCAAAATGGGCATTACCAATTGAGTTTTCATTAAATAATTCTAAATAGGACGCCCATGTGACAAGCAAATCCCAAGTTCTTGAAAACTAGTGTTCAGCATTTCCAATTGAGAGCAAAGATTTTGAACATAATTTCCAGAAGTTATGAAGACAGGTGAAAAGATGGCTAGGAAATATGAGTAATATAGAAGGCCTGGTTTGACATGTGTAGTTTCAACAAGTAGCTTCATTGCTCTCAATATACCTATTATATAATCCAAATAATATCTAATAAAAAAGGAATATAAAATCTTTTCAGGGGATATGGGCTGGATATGTGCCTGCCCTGGTCTAGGAAAAAATCCCTTTTCCAAGGCAAATAATCTTCTCTTCTCTGCATCGTAGAATTCTAGAATTACTTGGATCAGTGAGAGGTTTCAGTGACTTGCCCAGAGTTACACAACTAGTGTATGTCTCAGAAGGAGGACGTGAAGCCAGCAGGTCTCACTACCTTCAGAGTAAACTTATTATTCCCCATACTGGGCTACCTCTCTGGAGTTTATTAAAGAGTACATACACAAGGATATTTAAACATGATTCACAGAAATTATTCATGCAGAAGCTAAGTTCCCAATGTAGTATTTAAAGAATGTGTATATTTCATTTTGCATGTTACATACTGAAAACCGAGGGAATTCTGCCTGGAAATGTGATGGTCCTAGTACATTGTCCTAAAATCTAAGATATAAAGGCATTGGCATATGATTACAAGGACCCGGGGCCCCATGTCACGGACCCCAACTTTATACTGACATCAGAAGTACGAGTGCCCAAGTGAGAAGAGTCCCTTGGGTTTAAGTAGCTGAGGTATTTATTAGCTCGCTGAAATGCCTGAAGCCCAAGGCTTTCACGGTGGCCTCCTTTTTCTGAGCAATATACTGTGATTGGAAGATTATTAGTCTTTTGTCCTTGGGATTAATTGCTTTTCATGTCTTGAGCCTAATTTCCATAGCAAGAATACAGGACTACTTTGCATATGATAAGATCCCATTGGAATCTATGAATCAAATTGTGTTATGGTTACTAAAATAATTACACCTGGATTAAGAAAGAGGAAATTAGTGAAATCTGAAATAATTGATCTCTCAAATCATTTTAACTTTCAAGTTCTCCATAAACGGCTTCCATTCATTTCCCCCTTTTCTTTTTCAACATTTTTTCTTTAAGAATTAGCATTCAATATTTTTATTTAATTAATTAATTGTATTTAGAATCTTTTCCCATGGTTACATGATTCATGTTCTTTCCCTCTCCCCAAATCCCACCCACCCCCCGCCCCATAGTTGACCCACTATTTCACTAGGTTTTACATTTATCGTTGATCAAGACCTATTTCCATATTTTTGATATGTGCACTAGGGTGATTGTTTAGCATCTACATGCCCAATAATATCCCCATCAATCCATGTGTTCAAGCTGTTGTTTTTCTTCTGTGTTTCCACTCCTGCAGTTCTTCCTCTGAATGTGGGCAGCGTCCTTTTCCATAAATGCCTCAGAATTGTCCTGGGTCATTGCATTGCTGCTAGTAGAGAAGTCCATTATGTTCGATTGTGCCACAGAGTATCAGTCTCTCGTGTACAATGTTCTCCAGGTTCTGCTCCTTTCACACTGCATCAAATCCTGGAGGTCATTGCAGTTCACCTGGAATTGCTCCAGTTCATTATTCCTCTGAGCACAATAGTACTCCATCACCAACAGATACCACAACTTGTTCAGCCATTCCCCAACTGAAGGAAATGCCCTCGTTTCCCAATTTTTTGTTAGGAATATTTTTGTACAAGTCTTTTTCCCC